>NC_092348.1:16785530-17057285 GCF_963676685.1 Mytilus edulis | reverse complement strand
CGTACAATCATATAATTTGTTGAATACCTAATTATATTATATACTGTATCACAAAATTAACGTGTATACCCCCCCTCCTTTCCCAATGCAATATTGAAAAGTAAATCATTTACAAGTCCTGAAGATAAAATATGTTTTGATATCTGCTCTGCATACTTATTTAAGCAATGACATATAGTAATTATTGAACTACTGTGGGGCTTAAAAAAAGTCTATTTAAGGGATTCGGAGACGAGAACATTAAAAAAAAACCCAGCAAGGAATCCTAAATGTAAAATGATTTGCGGCATAATACATGAGAGCACATATTATAGATAGTATTAAATATAAAGAGGTCATGCCTCATAAAGTGAAGTCCTATGTAATAGGACTATTGCTTAACATGAGTTAGTAACTGGTTCCAATTTATCCTGAATTGTCTTTATTAAAGGACTAGCTCCGGAGTATACTAACTTATATCTCTACTTGTCACGAGGTCTCTGGTTCTGCTGTAGCAAAAAAAAAGAGGTGGCTTAGTTCATGCTATGTATATTATTTTTTTATTTCAATGTGTAGACTGTAGGGGAGTATCTTAAGAAAGGGTT
Organism: Mytilus edulis; assembly: GCF_963676685.1. Classification (NCBI taxonomy): domain Eukaryota; kingdom Metazoa; phylum Mollusca; class Bivalvia; order Mytilida; family Mytilidae; genus Mytilus; species Mytilus edulis. The sequence continues at coordinate 17,056,701 of NC_092348.1, read as the reverse complement.
TTGATTGAAGATGTTTTTGCAATGCACGCAGGCATCTGTTTCTATCCATGAACAAGTTGTGCGTCAATTAATTATTATTACTGGTCACTCGCATGTTAAGCTCTACCTGGCCATTATTGGCATTGTGTTTCAGTGCACGAACTCGCACGAACGCCAAATTTAGTTAGAGGGGCAATATTCTGACGCGTTTTTTAATTTTTGGTCATTCCAGTTTAGAAAGAAAGGGGAGAAAATTCAAATACATACCGACCAATCACAAACGTTGTTGCAAATTTAACCTTAAGGCGTCAAAAAATTGCCGATGATGCAATTATTGCATATAAAAAAAAATCTATTATACCAATTGAATAAAAAATATTGCATTCAAATGACAATTTATACCAATTGAATAAAAAAATATTGCATTTGAATGAAAATTATACCATTTGAATGAAAAATTATACCATTTGAATAAAAAATTACACAATTTGAATGAAAAATTATACCATTTGAAAAAAAAATTGCATTTAAATGAAAAAAATATACAATTTAAATGAAAAATTGTACCATTTGAATAAAAAATATTGCTTCTAAATGAAAAAATATACCATTCAAATGAAAAAAATATTGCATTTAAATATAAAATATTGCATTTTAATGAAAAATATCGATTTTTTGCAACCAATACCATGCCATAGACCTTAAACTAGCTTTCAGTAACAACTAGTATTCCTTTTCCGGTACTTTGCGTCTCGAAAGGGCAAAAGTTACCCAAAGTCATCGCTGATGAATAATTGACGTGCTAGTGAATAATTCGACCTCATTGAATCCGTATTCATGTTACCTTCAATTCAATCTCTTAGCTAGAGATTGGTTACGCTAAAATTATGCGTTGTCCCTTATCAAAAGGAAAAAAATGTCAATATGGAAAGGGACACACGATTTATTTATAGATCCATAGATTAACATATATTTCAAACCTATAATATGCAATTAAACAGGCCTAGTTAAATTCAATTGCTTGAGTTTAATTTCAATTTTTATCATTATCTATATCTGGCTCGATTGTGCACTACATATCGTCTAGACTAGAAAACACACAAAATGATGATCAAAATTATCGAGCCCATGCATTGTAAATTGTTTATTCTAGATATTTTATAATTTTGTACATTTTAATGTGTTATAATCGAAAAAAAGTATGAGAATTAGAGTCAAATCAGTAAGCATGAATTTGACACCCAAGTCTCTTTTAGGATTTTCGGTTGTGCATTTTTTGATCTAGCGAAGAAAGCCTTCTACAACTACATGTACACATATATTTCATATTCTTTGTTTTAGAACGCAATGGAAAACTATGAAAAACAAATAAATGTAACTTAATGCTGATATGAAAGTTTGTTTTCTTCCATAAGGAAATAATAAGTAAGTCTTAAATTCCACCCGTTCATATTCCTAATATATGAACTTACGTTGGTATAAAAAAATACTAGCTTTCATCTTGAAATATGTAGAAAGCTGAAGTACAAAAACGCAATATGCAATATGAATATCCAAATTAATCACTTTTTAAAAATCATTGGTATTCGTCGATTGAACAGCTAAGACTTAAAGAGTATTTGGTTTATCAAACGAGTTGTAAAGCTGCTTTGAAACCTTAACTTTCGATCTAGTAACATGATGCATAGGACCAATATAAATCTTTTTTTTCGTAACATATCATGGTTTACAGGACAAAACTTTTTTTTCACTTTGTGTTCGACTTATGAGTTTGATATTCCTTTTGTATCTTTCCACTCAATTTGTACACGCAGTAAAATTACGGCTATGCGAGCCTATTGATTCCAAAGTTATTGTATATTCCAAAGTAAATTGATTTGTATTTTGATAAACGGCAAAACTATATGATATTAAGATTGGTAATTCATATTAAAAAATACGTTTCAAATCCTTCACTCAAAGTTGACTTTCTGACAGTTCTGTTAAAGCCTTTTTTATTTCTAGAAAGCTTTTTGGTTTATTTTCTTTATGCTTTGGTGCGGAACACAAACGGCAGAAGCTCTGTTATATGCAAATAGGGAGATATGGTATGATTGCCAATAAGACAACTATTCACTTAAGTTCAAATGCACAATAATAGTTGTTATACTTTTGCCTATACTTTATACATTAATAGGTTAACAAAAGACAACTAATTGTTGAGATTTGAATAAAGTTTGCTGTGTGTATAACTGAAACATGTTCGAATTTCTAAAAGTGCTAACAACCATGAACAAGATCAAGACACGCAGATGTAACTCCACCTGGTATACGTTTTTAAGGCGATTCGCTTTTTGTCCTATAAACGTTTGAGGTATATAGTAGTTAGATCAAACTCGTACTACTAAATAAATCAATATTTAGAATATCGTTCGTATGATCTAAGTAAAACACTGATTATTGAAGTTGTGTTGCCAGCTGTTAAGCGAAATAACATACACAGAGTTTATTTCTCGGACTTTTACCACATGTAGCGTAATAAAGTATCAGAGAATTATACACAATGCCAAACATCGTCTAAGAAAACATGAATTTCCCAATATGTCTACCACTACAAATAATCTAAACTCAGTTAGTCAAATAAAAAGATTTGTTGTGATATCTTTGAAATATTAAGGTGTTCTCCATGATGCATTAATATCTTTATTTACACAGACTAGTGAATGAATGTACCAATCTAGTTTGAATGCCGTTTACGTTTTGTTAAAGGTTTATTTTTTAGCAGCAATAAACAAAAAACCTATGTCAATTGATCATGCTTTGATACTATATCTGCCCTTGAATTTTTACTAGATAACATTTTTCTTCACTTTGGAGTTTCTGCATATCGTCAGGTTATCGGAATGTCAATGGGGACTAACTGTGCACCACTTATGGCGGACCTGTTAATGTATTGCTATGAGTTACAATTCATGACAAATCTCCGCAAAGACCTATCGAAACAACATCTGATACATAAATTTAATAATACTTTTAGATATTTGGATGATATGTTGGCTCTCAATAATGACGACTTCAGTATGTATACTAAAGAAATGTATCCTGTTGAACTATTTAAATAACGCTAATATCAACAATGACCACTGCCCTTTCCTCGATCTTGGTATCTATATCATTAACGGAAAGCTTAATACTAAAATTTATGATAAAAGAGATGATTTTTCATTTCCTATCGTTAATTATCCATTTTTAGATGGTGACGTTCCCTTGTCACAATCTTACGGTGTTTATATATCTTAATTTGTACGATTCGCTCGTGTATTTTCATCGGTATAAGGACATCATTCGTAAATATAGCTCAACATGCAGACTTCTTATACCTTCAGGTAATTCACATCCAATTTTTTTATGGAAATATTCTTTATCAAGCACAAAATGTCAGTATTCACCTCAGAAGCTAACAAAACCTTTTAATAGACTTATTAAGAAAAAAGTAAAATCACAAAAATACTGAACTTAGAGGAAGATCAATTGGGAAAGTCCATAATCACATGGCAAAATCAAATAACAAAACGCATCAAAAACGAATGGACAAGAACTGTCATATTCTGAAGAAGGGATATATTTACGATACTGTTGTCAGGTCATTCAAGATTGCATATTTTGGCGTTAATATTGATTCACTTAAAGGGTCTTTGCATCGGAACTAAACATATTTATTTGAAAACCGGTTTTTGGCATGACACGGGTTGTGTTCTTCTCATATATGTTATGATGGTATGATATTATACCCCTAACGGGACGGATTGTGCCTGATATTAATATGATGAAGACATAATCTTTCAATCAGTTTAATTGAAGTCTGGAGCTGGCATGTCAGATAACTGTTAGTAGTCTGTTGTTATTTATGTATTATTGTCATTTTATTTATTTTCTTTCGTTACATCTTCTGACATCAGACTCGGACTGAATTTTACTGTACGTACTGTTATGCGTTTACTTTTCGACATTATCTAGAGGTATAAGGGGAGGGTTGGGATCTCATAAACATGCATTTTTACGCCTGTCCCAAGTCAGGAGCCTTTGGCCTTTGTACGTTGATTTTATTGAACGAGGAATACTGCTTTCTCAAAAGTTGCTGAGACAGGGCTATGAATCATTCAAATTAAGGTCACCACTCACGAAATTTTACGGTTGACATCATGAGCTGATTGGCCATTATGACAAAAGTGTTTCAGAAATCATATCTGATATTCTTCCTCTGTCATGATAACCTTTCATCATTACAGAACTAAAGAAAAAAATAACACCACGGTGCGTATACGGTGCAGGAAATGCTTACCCTTCTGGAGCACCTGATTTCACTCCCAGTTTATAGTGGAGTTCGTGTTCTTTCTTTTTTATTATGTATAACTGTTGATGTAAATGTCTCTTGGTTTGATGAGTTTTTGTTTACTCTTTGGTTTTGATTATTATTGTCTTTGTAAGTCTTGTATTATTTTTAATTTTAGTTTTTCTTGTGTACAATTTGGAGTTTTGTATGGCGCTCATTATCACTGATCTAGTATATATATTTGTTTAGGGGCCAGCTGAAGGACGCCTCCGGGTGCGGGAAATTCTCACTGCACTGAAGACCTGTAGGTGACCTTCTGTTGTTGTCTGTTCTATGGACGGGTTGTTGTTTCTTTGACACATTCCCCATTTCCATTCTATGGATATAATGGAATTTGACTGTCATACAAGTGATAGGTTTGGCGCTATTAACCAGGTTCAATCCACCATTTTATACATTTGAAAATGCCTGTACCAAGTCAGGAATCTGACAGTTGTTGTCCATTCGTTTGATGTGTTATATCAATTGATTTTGCCATTTGATTAGGGACTTTCCGTTTGAATTTTCCTCGGAGTTAAGGTTTTTTTTTGTGATTTTACTTGTAAGTGTTATATTTAACGTTGCCATTAAAGTGGGAGTTTTGGCTAGCCAAAAAAGCAGGTTCAACCCACCCTTTTTCTTAAAATGTCCCGTACCAAGTCAGAAAAATGGTTTTTGTTATCTTATCATTCGTTTCTGTGTTTGTTGCATTTTAGTGTTTCTGATGTGTCGTTGTTATCTTCTTATATTTGATTTGTTTACCTCAGTTTTAGTTTGTAAGCCGGATTTGTTTTTTTTCAGTCGATTTATGAATTTTGAACAGTGGTATTGTACAGTTGCCTTTATCTATATACATCGTGGACTTTCGAATCATAACTATTTATGTAAATAATCATATCATGCATATTTTCGACGTTGTATAGGATGAGCTGTGTTACATATTTTAAAGTCTAATTTTGATTTGATTTTTGGTGTTTAAACGCCACTTTAAAGCATCGCATTTAGGCTATTTCGTCTTGGTCAATTTTTATCAGTGGAGGAAGCCGGAGTGGCCGGAGAAAACCACCGACCTTCGATAGGAAAACTGACAATCCTAGGCAATTAAGATTGGAGTCGAGTGCACCCGCACAAGAGGGATTTTAACTCACTGGCTAGTGATTAAAGGTAGTAGCTTCTTCGACCACCGAGGCCCCTCAAGTCTAATTGTTCCTAAAGCTAGTCCTTTAAATAGACTTATCGCACTCATGATTAATACCATACTTAAAATTATATTCACCAACAGACGACCATTTGGCATTTGGTCTTGAAAGCCTCGTCTTTGACACTTGATTCAAATAAAGTGAAAAAGGCAAAAGAAAGTATCTAGATGACGAAGAACAGCGTTAAATACCATAACATTCAAATCATGTTAAAAAGGCTAAATAAATATTTTTTTATCCACATTATTCTGGTGCTAAAACAGACATGTCAATTTGATAAACAATCCGTATATATATATCAGAGTGCAACATTTAAACTAAAGGAAATTCTCTTACCTTGAAATTCATTTAGAAATGAATAAAAGAAGGACACTTAAAACAAGTAATTAACATTAACCGATCATCAAACAAAAATATCTTTATTTGTTTAGTTATTACTTATGTGTAATACTCATGCAAATCTGAACAAGGTTCTAAGTCTCCTTTGGTCAATCATTATAATATTGCAGTTTCTTTCTAATTGAAAAGTCTTCTAATCATTGCAGGAATCAACACTGTTTGTTTGTTTTGATTTTTACAATGTTAATATAATGATATCCATCTAGATCAAGTGTGGGGCACTGAATGATGTTTTATTTTAGATCTGTTTATAGTAACTCTGGCTTTACACCTGACAGGATCGTACATGTACACTCTGGCGACATGTACATATTTCATTTTTACATGTATTTATCATGTGCTGCAATATGAGAGAGCGCATACTTTTCAAGATACACACAAGTGCCTATTTAATTCGTGTCTTTTCTACCATGTCTACAGTACAATGCTGACGGTTGTACACCTACAATGTATTTTATAATGTTTTTTTTTTTGTTTATTCAAAAACAGTATTACACACGCTGTTAACTATTTCTCCACGAACACAGCTATCTCATATGACAGTTGTATCCATGTGTTTGAGCTTTTGATTTTGCCATTTCCCTAGGAACTTTTCGATTTGAAACTTCCTCAGAGTTTAGTATTTGTTTTCTAGAAGGTAAGAAATATTTTTGACGCACGCCTCTATGTTAAGATAGAAAAACAGTTAAGAATTAGCACTGTAATCACTATTAAAAGTATATGTGGTTAAAAAATAATTAAAAGAAAATCATAATACTACTCTTTCTCTATTGATTATTTATTATTTATGCGTACCTTTTTTGTATAAAGATCATTTTAGCCCCCTCCCCCAGTATCCACTGGTCTTATCCCTCCATTTGTATAGTTCAACCACAGGAACATATAATAGGATAAGTATCTAAGGAAGAGACAGAATTGTATCTGGAGAAAGATTGGAGGCGTAACTTTCTATAACATAAACATTGATAATCATAAAATTCCCATTGAGGCTTTGTCAACACAGAGAACTATTGATCTAGCTATTTTAGTTAATTTTTCTCATGTCTGTGTTATGCTTGTAATTATGATATTGACTTTCATACCATCAAACATTATGTCTTATAGCAAAGGGAAAATATCATTCTAAATTAAATTAAAGATTTGTCAAGTCAATGCCAGCATAGTAACTTAATCATGTGCTTAACAGTTCGTGTATTCATCAGTTATTGGTGTTTGTGTTTTTCTTTAACATACACCAACTCTTTATCAACATATAATATTGTGAATGTTTTATATGAAAGATATTTCAACACTTGTAACATTAATAAAACATATAACAATTCAGATGCTTTCTTGTGCAATGTTATGATTTAGAACGACAAATATTTTCAATTATTTTCTATGTTTGCTCCTTGTTATTTCTGAGTATGTAAAGGTAAAATAAATTGTTTTGACTGAAATTGAATGCACCCACATACAAAGAATTTCTAGTCTATTTAGTATCCGTTAACAGCAGCGTGATATATACGACATTGTCAGTTCATTAGAAACAGAGCTAGTTTAATAAAGGAACTCTTTATTATTGTATCTGAAAGTTGATAAATGAAAACGTCTGTGGATAAACGCAGTATATTAAATGTCAGGGACCTTTGAATGAATATTTCAACAACAGGTTATATTGTATGTGACCACCACTTGATGCAAAAGATGTAAATGAACCACGGGCAATTTTAATTAATACTTACTCGCATTGGGGATAGGATCCAATATTGAAATAAAAGCAAAGGAGAATAATAGAACTACATTCTTGTATACAAAACATATACCTGCTGACATATACAAAAATGTCTATTTGTACAATTATAAAAGTATCAAATTGTTATATATCTCTTTTTTATTGTTAATAACGCAATATTGTAATGTATTGGGTGTGATACAAAATAATAGATTTGATTCTAGACTTCCTAAATGTTTGACTAAATAATTTTTAAATAAGTTATAAGATTATTTTGTTTATCCCTTTTTCCTTTTTAACCCTTGATCGTAATTGGCTTCAAATTAAATTTCACCAGAATCTTTCTCATGTATGTTTCTTTGCACCTTGTAAAAAATATTTTGTTAAGAGTCCTGTTTTTAGTGGCCTTAACTAAAGTATACACTTTGGCATTGCTTTATATCCGGCCACACATATCATATTCATAACTTTATATTAACCCCTCATTATGATTTATAATATGGTCCCACATTCTATACTATATATCCGTATTTCGCATCTCCAACCATGTTTTTTTGCAACAAAAATAATTGTCGCTTCTTTCAGTTCATGATAACTAACGTACTCATATATGTCCCCTTCTCCTAATTCTACTCCCAAAAATTTAAAGTTTTAAAAATTTGTAATTTAAAGAAATTGGTCATGTTTACTTTAGACTTCAATTTCCTTCTCATATACACATATTTAATGTTTTTTATTCAATTCTAAAATAAATATGCTTACGTTTTGTTGTATTTGTATAAGTCTTTTCCGAACCAAATATAATATGGATACAAGAAAAAAATATAACTAATAACTATAATGGAAGAAATAATGTTATAAGTAATTTAAAAAAAAAAAACCATTTCGATTTTAATCAAATAGGGTACTACTATAAACACTACTTTTATATAGAACAATGACAGAGACACAAATTGTATGGAATATAAAAAATAAGGGATTTCCGATAAAAAAAACTTAATTACCTAAATATAGCTATCAATATCTGGTCATGTGCTTCAATGAAATAGTCATGACATTTGTTCGTGCTTCATTTATTTTTCTATCACACAATCTATTATTCACCTGGATCACCATAAGTGCATCAATACTACACTGCCATTGGAGAAACTGTTGTCAAGACGTTATATTCTCCTTTAGTGAATGACTATTTATCAAAACCTGCTATGACATTTAACATACTAACATAATAGAACACTGTTCTATCATTTAATAAGAAAATGCCAAACCCAAGTCAGTGTTATGACAGTTATTGTCTGTTCGTTTGAGATTTTGATTTTGACATTTTATTAGGGACTTTCCGTTTTGAATATTCCTCGCAGTTCGGTATTTTGATATTTTTGGCTTAATTGATGCTTGTACATTATAACTTTTTACACATACATGCGCATTTATACCTCTGAAAAAAACTGTTTCGACTTGATCAACTTGTTGTCTTTTGTTGGCTGTTGTTCGTGTGTTTATTTGTCAATTGAATTCTCCAATTTATTTATATTGTAGTCCTGTAGTGTTGAGTTGTCATCTGAATGTTATATTTCACATGGCTATAAAAGGGGAGGTTTGGCATGCCACAAAACCAGGTTCAACTCGCCATTTTTTCTTTAAAAATGTCTGTACCAAGTCAGGAATATGGCCATTGTAATATTATAGTTCGTTTCTGAATGTGTTACATTTTAACGTTGCGTCGTTTGTTTTCTCTTATTTTTTAGTGTAAATTCACATTGCGATAAGACGTGTCACGGTACTTGTCTATCCAAAATTCATGTATTTGGTTTTGATGTTATATTTGTTATTCTTTTGGGATTTTGTCTGTTGTTTGGTCCGTTTCTGTGTGTGTTACATTGTAGTGTTGTGTCGTTGTTCTCTTATATTTAATGCGTTTCCCTCAGTTTTAGTTTGTTACCCCGATTTTGTTTTTTGTCCATGGATTTATGAGTTTGAACATCGGTATAGTACTGTTGCCTTTATCTATCCGCAATAACTCGTTTCAAATTATGTTTAATTCAAATTATCATTATGTATTGTAAAATTTTCATATGCTGTTAGTAAAAATGAGTTTGGCTGCAACGATTTAAATCCTTTATTGTGTTTGATGCCTCTAACCTTTCGATTAAAACGCTCATGGAATTACCAATATTCATTTTTATAAATAAAGAAATATTTACCGATGTTCAAATCAAGTAAAGATGACAAACAATGATGGAATTTCATGCAATCAACAAGGAGCACGACGGGGAGCGTCGACAAGAAAAACATTTCCTCGAATGCATGCAGCACTCGCCATTCGAATAAACACTCAGTCAAGATTGCATTTTCGGTAACGCAGAGGAAGCAAAGAAATTACGGTACAAATGTATTAATAAATCTTCAATCGTGAGATGTTCATTAACATCCATGAGGGTAAAGATTTTAAATACCCTCTTGTGTTTCATAATTATGGACAGAAAAGGTTCTGTTATGGTGATTTTTTTATTTGGTATAATCAGGTAATGATTTCTGCAACACCTTTTGAATTGAAACTGAGGATTTCTATTAAGTGTTAATTAGGTAATAAAATATAAGAAACACATAAATGATTAAAATACTTTTTTTTACTGGTTGACTTGTCCGAAAATTGTTGCCTCTTACGTATTTACTCATAAAAGTGTGTTTTGACTGCCTCTGAATGGAAATTTGCAAATGTGACAAACTTTCTATTTTCCCCAACTGTGATAAATCTACGTCTTCCATATTGCAAGACCAAGATCACCTCGTAAGTGTAAAACGACAATTGTGGTAAAGTTTTTAATTCTATTGCAGTTTCATGCATAAAAAGTAATTCGTAATGAGACAACAACCCAAGGACAAAAACAAAAGTTTAATTCTAGGGACCAGTGTTTGTAATGAATTATGAAAGAATAAAATATGTTTATTTTTTGGTGGGTGCACATAGTTTTATTTTATGTATATTTTACAATTTTTGACAAAACTATTGATAAAATTGTTTGTTTATAAATTTTGATATATTTTAGAAACTGAGGTTTAACATCCTCATGCAAACTTCACCCGATAATGTTTAAGTCCTTTTTTGTCTAATATAACTCATTCTGTTTCGAATCTGATACATCGCTGGCTTTCAAATGTTCGTCTTTTAGGATTCCTGGTGAAGGTAAATCACGAAAAGCGATTCAAACGCATAAAATTAAGAACGTTTTGTTGAATTTGTTTGAATAATGGAAGATTAAACAAAAATCGATTTTTAAAGTTGTTTAATAGTTAAAAAATTCAAAATAGTAATAAGAGCAACATTAAATATAGTCTAACGTACAAATGCTGATGCAAGAGATCCAACTAAATGTTGGATATACGTACGTCACTGCAGTACTACCACATGACATAGAAGACATCTGCTATCAACATAAATAAAGGCAACAGTAGTATACTGCTGTTCGAGAGTCATAAATCGATTGAGAAAAATCAAATCCGGGTTACGAACCAAAACTGAGGGAAACATATCAAACATTAGAGAAAAACAAAGAGACAACAGAAACATTAAAGTGCAACAAAAAACCAAACGATAATGCAAATCACAGAAACGAACTATAAAATACCAATCGCCATTTTACTGACTTGGTACAAGTTTTAAAAAAAACGGTTGGTAGAAGTTGGTTTTATGGAAAGCCAAACCTCCCGCTTTTATGCCAATTTTAAATATAACACTAAAATGACAACAGTACATGACATGAGTACAATACAAATAAATGGAAGAACATACTCGACAAACAAATACACAAATAAACAATACAATAGAACATTAGCAATGCTAATAGTTGTTAAAAGGACAAGGCTTATGATTTAATACGCCAGACGCATGTTTTGTCTTCAAAAGACTAATCAGTGACGATCAGGTCAAAATAGTAAAAAAAGCCAAACAAAGATGAAGAGCATTGATGAACCAAAATTCCAAAAAATTGAACCAAACACGGCCAAGGGTATTAGATAAAGATTTTTTGTTAAAAGTATAAATAGGAAAAAAAATCACTGATGAATTAAACTAGAAAAATATGTATATTTCGAAGGAGTAAAGAAAAAGGCTGAATAACAAAGGGTACTCAAGACAGTACAATAAGTATCAACATACGAAGTTCATACCACGTACATTTAAGTCACACGTACTCTAAAACAATACAGTGCCGAAGAATGTTCACATTGAATGAACGCTAGCTCACAGTGATTTATCTGATTATACGAAACATCATAAATAATTAATCGTTGACCCCCAGTAGATTCCATACATTAACGTTATACAAGTTACATAAAGACATAATCTTGTAAACAGATGAGAATAAATCAAAACATAACGTTTTGATGCAAAGAAAATGAAGAAACATTTCCGTCTGATGAATTTTTGAATTGATTATCTCGCTACAAATACGAGAAACTTTTAATTGAACAACAATTTAAATTATAATCTTTTATCAATACGTATAATATGGATTACAGAAATATTCTAGCACCGATTATAATTCAAAAGTCGTTAGCTAGCTGTATTCAGTGCAGTTCATTTTGCAATTGTCGGTAAATAATAAGTAAATAAGTCTAGCATATTTTGACTAGATAGGTATTACGTAACTGGTACTTGTAACTGTCATTGATTACCAAAAACCTGAATTAGAATTATTTATGAAGATATTATATTATCTCACCGTAGCAGCAGTATACCAACTTCACCGAATGGAGCATACATTTCTCAACACCAACGATAATCAAAATCTTACAGCTGCCCGGGTTTGGAAAATAATGGTTGAGATGTTCTGATCAAAAGTTCTAGACCTTATATGTATATTCATATATGTATGTATTACTACATGAATATTGTATTACAAAAAGAAAAGTATTTTTTGTGCGTCTGAGTTGGATTTATGTATATGTATTTTTGGTTGTATTTAGTTGGTTGCGTTGTATATCTATGATCAATGTCCATACAATTTGGGCTCATGTTCAATATTTGAACATCTGAATAGTCTGAAATATCCGTAATACAACATAGTTTCGGTAGCGCAGGCTTTTCGTTTTATCAAATTACGTAACTAAAATCAAATAGCATACAAGTCAGAGGTTAGCTAGCTATAATATCAGGAAAATGACAGTTGTTTTCCATTCTAAACTTTGATTTTTATGGTCGAGTTTTTGTTTTTTTAAGGTTTTATATACATGGAGTTCAGACTTGTTTTGAATTTAAACTAGAGTTTGTTATTTTTTTGTAAATTATTTTTCTTCATCTTATATATCTTACAGTACATTATGTTAATCCAGATCTCATACTTAAGTACAGTAAATTAAAAGAGATATATAGTGCCAAGTATTTCTCTAAGTATTACTTCATGATTTAAAATATTTGAATGACCTTTTCATTTTAAGTATTGAATGAAAGCTTTGATCATAAAACGCGTCAATGACATAACAACAATCAGGAAATAATCGTAAAATACTTTTTTATCTAGTGAAAGAAATATTTTGAAGCCAAGCATACATGGTGCAACTTTTGATTAGGCGAAACACATATGTATTATATTTCCTCGAAAAAATGAAATAAAATGAAAAGTAAAAACAGAACAGTGTACTTGATTAGTTAGATCTATATATGATCTGCAACAAGGGTAATGTTATATCAACTTGATATTTTATCAAAAGCTAAACCTCGACACTGTTTTTACGAAACAATTGTATTTACAACATTACGCATGAATCACTTCAATATATGAAGAAGAAGCCCTAAATATATACCGACAGGAAACTTTCTGAAGTCTGGTACTTGGATTTATTGACTGGTCAATTTGAAACTATTAATAACACACACAAAATACGTTTCCTGTGAAATGAACAGAAACCAATTATATATGAAGTATGTTGTGTAAATTGTCTTTTATTTGGGTGGCATTTCAATATTGAAATTGATGATTAATGTACGTTCCGTGTGCATACCTTTAAGTATAAATAAAATGTGCAGTAAACGTCAACGACACAGCACCAAACTGCATAATAAAAGGAAAACAATATTAAGACAACCTTACGTCTAAAGCAATAGACAGTTATTTACAGAAAATTTCTCAAAGGTTTAAATCCCAAATAATACCTGAAAAATGCGTATCGATATCAAGACCTAACAGAAGTAATAATGTGTCCAATAATAGTCATTCTAATCTTAATATACATATCACGATCAAGTTAAAAGGGTAAGGTTGCGTGAACTTTAAACTCAGATAAAGGGGAAGCGTATCATGATATGAATACAGTACATGTACCTATCATGTAAATCAAATCTCACTTCAAATATCGCGGTAGGAAATATGACACAATCTGTTATGGTTATGATATGACGATCATATCGGTACTGTCCTATCTAGGACCACAACACTTATTTCCCGTGATTTTAGACAAAGCGTCGTGTTTGTCAGATACATGCATGTAGTGGTTTTGGTATTTGCGACGCGTCTTTCTATCGATTTCAGTCCTTGCAAACAATTGTTGAGGAGTTTTTGTGTTAGAAACATTTTCATGTACGTATAAGCTGCGTAACGTATTAATTCAAATATTCGATGATGGGCCACAGGTTATATAACAACAGAGAATAGAAATAGAAAATGTAATATGTGACATAACGAAAATTGAAATGGTCACTTTTGTCGTAGATACTAGTATGAAGTCATTCATGTGTATCTAGAAAGAGATCTAGAAGTGATGCAAACCTTTGTCTTTTGGTATCCTATGATTGCTGGTCAATATGAAGTACAATCACTGGCTGACAGGTGGATCATTGAGTGTCAGAGTACCAATACAATATATGAACTTGAAATTAAAGGCCTGACAAGATTTCCGCTTTAAATGGTTGTGTATGAATTCTGCAGTACATGAATTAAAAAACTATAAATCAGTTGAGTGCATAACAATTATCATTTACATTACGACTGTTTGTACACAGTCAGGATCCTACTTCGTCAAAATTATCTCCCCATTACGCCAGTTCATTTTCACAATCGTAAAAATGGAAGCCATTGTAGCGATGACGCGCTACCAATTTTGCTCTTGGAAATCGATAAATTTATCCACATTGCACCAATACGATCCTTATATGTCAGTTATATTTTAAAAGACAAATGTATCAACTAGCTAATGAGCATCAGTTAATGATATTGTCTGCATTGATTCAACTTAAAACTATTGTCTGATCGGTTGTTAGGTGGAATTTTCGAAAAATCATAAACATTTAAAAAAAAATCTAATTAAATATTTCGTGGAAGGGCAGACTAGATTTTTTCAGTGGTTGAAGACTATAAACCCTAGTTATCACACACAAAAAATTAGAATTTTTCGAAGATATGCATTTTCATCATCCAACTTGTAAGACTGTCGTCAAGTACTTTCAGTAAAAAAAAATAGCTATTCGAACACACCTTCTCTGTTTTTGTGACTCATTAGATAGGTATTTCACTTGACCCATATATTTCATCTTTTAGTACTGTTATTTTTTTGTGTTATAAAGTCAACCTGTAGCTTTAATATATAAAAATGATAGAATCTGAAGCGAGACCATGTATGAAATATTTTTACTTTGAACGATATCAAGACAAAATACTCAACTCAAACACGCCCTAACATAAAAAGGTGCACTCGATTTTCTCTTTTCGATACAATTGTTACCTATTTTTTGGAATTTTTTCTTCAGTCACATAATGGAAGGGCAGACACGAAAATTACTGAACTAATAGATTGATAACTTTTCCGTCCGTGGTAATTTTTTCAAAAAAATCGGAGGTTATGCATTTTTGTCATCCAACTTGAAAGATACCCATGTCGTCGACTTGATATCTAATTGTTCTGCTTAACTATGTACTAGATAAATTGAAAACTTATGCAAATGGTGTTTTTAAAATAAAACACCTCGTAATTGAGAAGAAAATTGCAGTTTTGTTTGTTTCTATTAACTTTTTAAAAATTTGTCACTATAGTAAACAATACAGTAAACATTTATCGCCTTCTCTAATAGAGAGCTTCGATTCTTTTGTTCTATTTCAACCTGGTTTCCGACTGTACAAATATCTTCAATCTAATAAATCCAAAAAATACGTTGTAAAGTAAAATCAAAACAATCGTCTTCGGTGATGTTTAGAATCAATTTGATTCTTAACAAAGTAACATTTTATGAACCAAAAACTAAATCTCCCTAAACAAAAATTACCGAGAGAAAGAAAAAGTTAAAATAGAATGAGGCTTCTTTTTTTGGCACATTACCGAACATATGAGGATTTTAAACACCTAACACAACTTAACTTATTAGCACAATATATCATACAACGAAAAATGTACAATAAAATCAGATAAGAAACATATAACTCTTTTGACAGTCCTATTCTATAATACCGGTATGATAGACAACAACAGAAAAACATATGTCCCAGGAAACAATAGCGAATTCACGTATCATACAATGCTCGCAGTGAATAAAAGCCAGCTTCTCTTATTTTGTTGTCATAGAAATCACGCCATCCTGCACTCGTTAAACCAGCTATTGTATTCCGGAGACAATTCTTTTTGAAGTGGAAAGTTTCAATACAAACAAACGGTTATTTTTCCTTAGGAAATATTTTAAGATAAGATGTATTGAATCGTTCAAGTGTATTTTGAAAATTTAATCAAGCTTTTACATTGTAGCTGTGTAATATTCCTAAATATATTTTCAATAGAAACAATTATATTTTTGCTATTTTTCAAATCTACGGTGATTGATTATATTGTATATCAATGTCGCTGTAAAAGCAATGGAGCATATAAGAAAACTATGTTTATAAACCTCAATTACCTGTACATCCGATGAGATTCTTTATTGCTATTTTATCCTTTATGTGATTATAATCTAAAATCAATATTGATACTGATTAGTTTTGTATTTAGAACAAAAAGGATACGTTCTATGTACACGATGACTCATTCAGTGCGATTTGAATGTCACTATCACACAGTCACAAGGAAAATACAAAATCAAACGCCTTGCTTCTTCGCTGAGCTTTTTAAGCACATTATAAAAAAGGAGATCGTTGCAAAGTACTTTCTGCTGTAATAAGTGGGTAACATAGATACATATTGTAAAGATTCACTTCAGCACAACGCGAGTGCTTTATAAGATTCAATCCAGAACTTTGATATTCTTGAAATTTACAAAGGACATTTCAGATAATAAAAACATTTATGTCGAAGGTTTTATAAAACTTCTAATTATAATGAACCATTTTTACATAACAAACTAAATTGAGATTGACTCATATTTAATACACGGAAGACACGTGAAAACCTGAAGTGTATACTTTCATCTCTATTAACCCAAAAAATAATAATAAAAATGAGTACACAAGAACAAATGGTAAAGCTATACTTTCTATTGATACTTACGCCTTATATATAACTAATGTATAAAATGTAGGTAATATGAACAGTGACTCAACTATGAACTATGGGAACAAAATAGCTCATTACAAACTACATGTATTTGGAGATCTCATTTGCAAATAAGATAGATATCATTTTTTTTTTAAATTTCTGTTGTATAAACTTACAACACATGATTACTGAAAGTTGTAAAAAGAATTTATCCCGAAAGCGGCGTTAGCTACATTTTGACAATATAGTTTGAATGTTTCTTTTTTAGTAAGCGGCTTCGTATTATGTTATAACAATGAGCTTAGGATTATCGCTGGTCCATTATTTTTCTAGTATGACAAAACATAAACATCATTTGGATCCGTATGCATGTCATTAATGATATGACTTCGGAATTTCAAAAAACAAATTTAGGTATACAGGGGGTCGTGTCATCAAATTCCTAGAATTTGTAATGGGTTTGGTGAATAGAGTTTTAGGAAGATAGTGAGCTAAGCACTAATTTTTCACCTATATTGACTTATTTTTGCCCCTATATGACGCAGAATTAAGTCGCTCGTTGATTATCATGTACAAATGTTCGAATCCACTGCTTCCTATCAATTCTCTAAACAGAGGTGGGATGAAAATGGCTAGTAGCTGTACATTTTTGGAAATGTTTTATTCAGACTGATTTCTTTCCATATTACTTCAGACTTTTGAGCAGATTTAAAAAAAACAAATACCTTTGGTTGTTTTTACCACCAAAGTCACCCGAGCTATAATAGAAAACTGGGTTTTTTTTATCGAATCTTGCTGGTAGAATATTTAAACAGATTGTACTTGAGAACAACTTCGAAATGTAATGGCTATTATGTATAGAATTAGACGATTTGCAATGTAAGTATATGTAAATATGTTTTTATGGTAACCTCTCTGAAATTAAGTTGCTATTAAGATCGATTACGATAGACACTATCTGTTTTTGAACTGCATATGAAAGTCATATTACGCATATTTAGGACGAGGATATAATTTGAATACAGAAATATTGATATATGTTTTTAAAGTTGTTTAAAATAAAGATAGTCAGGCAATGCATACCTGTTGTCATAAGACAATGCGGAAACACTCGCAAAGATCAAAATCATTGATTTGCAACAGCTAATAATACTGCACATTGCAATACTAGGATTGGTATTTTTCAATACTTATTATTCCAAGTCAGCTGAATTTTTAACACCTCTGTCGACAGTCGTCTTTATATGAGTTTCAACTTGATGTTTCAACATAGACTTAAGCGGTTTCAAACAACGTCTCGTTTAGTCTGTTTTTGATAATATTTATATGACGTGGCTTGGAACTTATAAAACTTGTCATTGTGTTATTGTGCTATGGTAACTTGTTTTGTATTCTTGTTTTTTGTTTTGTTTTTGTTTATGTACTTTGTCTATATGCGTGTTTGTATTTCTTTGCTGGTATATTTGTCTTACCTATCATGTCAGTTGGTTTTGTTCAAACATTGTTAATAATATAATGGGATTTTATGCGACTGTTATACAAGTGAGAGGTTAAGCTAGCTTCATGTATAAAAACAGTTTCATTTGCCAAGTTTTACATCAGAAATTGCATGTACCAAGTCAAATATATGACAGTTTATATCCATTCGTTTGATGTGTATAAGACTTAGAGTTTGCCATTTGTTTTGGGGACTTTCCGTTTTGAATTTTTCCTATGTATTTTCTATTTTTTATTCTCGTAAAATTATCATTGTTCAAAAATATTAGAATGTTACTATTATACGAAGCACACTACTTAGTCCTGGGAATTTAAACATGTAGAAACTAAACATTGCAAAAAAATAGAAATCCTACTTTTTGTATTTCCAGAAGGTATCACTAGCCACGTAGTCAGCACTTCTGTGTTGACTTGAGTTTACATGGTATGTTCATAATTATGAATTAACTGTTTACAAAACTATGATTTTTTGAAATACTAAGGCTTTTCTGCCTAAGAAATAGATTACTTAGCTATATTTGGCAAAACTTTCAGTAATGTTTGGTCCTCAATGTTTTTCAACTTTGTACTTTATTTGGCCCTTTATAACATTGTGTTTTGTATTCGAGCACCACTGAGGATTCTTTTGTAGACGAAACGCGAGTCTGGCGCAAATAAGGTGCATATATGAAATTGAAATCCTGGTATCTATCATGATATAAATAAGAAGATGTGGTATGATTGCCAATGAGACAACTATCCACAAAAGACCAAAATGACACAAACAATCATGATAATAGAATAAGTAGACAGTTCTCTCATAGGCAAAAAAAAAACCTAACTGTAAACATACAAGGGCATACACTACAGGCACGGGGAAACATTCTACTGAATCCACACAGCACGAGTAACAAACCCTGACGAAAATATAAAAAAGAAGATGTGGTATGATTGCCAATGAGACAACTATCCACGAAAGACCAAATGACACAGACAATCATGATAATAGAATAAGTAGACAGTTCTCTCACAAGCAAAAAAACCCTAACTGTAAAAATATAAGGGCATACACTACAGGCACGGGGACACATTCTACTGAATCCACACAGCACGAGTAACAAACCCTGCAGGAAATATAAAAAGTTTATTATGACAGTACCAGACCGGTCTATCAATTATTTTTTTTTAAAACAAATCAACTATCATCCTAACCTCTACGAATCTGATCATGAATGGTTCGAGATTGTCTAAAAAGATACATATTAAATATTGGTTCCCATAAGAATTCATCGTGTATATGTATATAATGTATATAATACTCATAAATATACCAGGTGTTTTGAATTTTAAAGAAGCAATAAATGTCATTATGTTTTTCATCCTTTTTCTTTTACAAATGAGAATAGTTTGTCTTATATTTTCTAACTTCCTAATTTACAACTATAAGGGAACACTTCACTACAATTTGGTGTAGTATCACGTGCCTATAAGTTGGTTTCGATAGACTACATGTATCAAAACCAGGTTTATTCTCCATATTGTCGTGAAGTTCCCTCATAATAGTAAAATAGGATGTATAATTGTGGAAAAAAGCAATTATTGATTTTGATTTTGATGTATTTCTTTTAAATTGTTCACAGTTCCTGAAACTGCATTTTATAGAGATCGATTTTATCTTTCATAAGCCTTCTCGTTCGTTAATCTGTTCGCACGTTTCTGTGAAACTCCTACTATACAAGAATCATCATTGTTCCATTGAATCTGTCATTTATTCTTACGTTTCTCATGTTTCTAATGACATTGTATATCTCTTTAATCATAATCTTTTATGTTCTTATCCAAAAGAGATATAAAGCTTTAGCAATACTATGACATAAGAAGGCATTTGTATCCGCAACCCCAAACTGAAATAAAAGACATTATTCATAGAATATGGTAGTTTGAAAAGTAGTCCAGTGTTCTTAATGTGAGAAAGGATAAATAAAAATGTTTTGAAATTGTACTTACATCATACATATATACTATATCAAACAAGTAAAATCACAAAAATACTCAACTCCGATGAAAATTCAAAAGACCTCAATCAAATGGCAAAATCAAATGATAAAACACAACAAACGAATGCACAACAACTGTCATATTCATGACTTGGTACAGGCATTTTAAAATGTAGAAAATGGTGAACTGAATCTTGTTTTATAGCGCTAAACCTCTCATTTGTGTGTTAATCGCATCAAATTCCGTTATTTTTAAAAAGATGCGTGAACAAAACAGACATAATCGGTAAAGACGCTCTTTTAGGATCCACCGTTAACCGATGTTCAGGTGTCTGATATTTAACCTCTTATTTCAATAAAATATCTGCACCAGTAAATATATATTATCTAAAATATTGCATCCAAATTGATCTCTATAGACTGAATAATAGATACAAATGTCATTCAGTCTATTCTGATACTTTTTGCAGACACAATTCAATTTGTTTTTAAGAAATTTTGTAGAATACCAAGTATATTTTAGTTACCTTTGTAAGTTTAAGAATACTATTAGATTGACTGCAAGCCAAATGTATAAACGCTACTAGATGAACTATTTTGAAGATATATTGTAGACAACCTTAATTATTCTCAGCAAATGTCGGCATTCAATGCTTAGTCGTTTCAATGGTATAAGTACATGTATCCTTCTTACGTTATTCACTTGTGTGGTTCATCATATGATACAAAATCTAATCTTGGTTATTCAAAAATATATAATATTGTTTAATGTTGTGGACGCTTTATTTTTTTAATTATTTTTTTGTATATCTGTCCGTCAGTGTTTGTACCAATTCATCTGATAAGAAGGGATATGTTGCATCCATCTTTCTACGCTAAATGTTTTAAGGCTAACAAGTCAAGATAGTGTCTTTTGAATCTTTATATCTTGTTTTTTGCAATTAATGTTTCGATTAGGATTATAATTATGTTTTTGTTGCTTGTTACATTTCCTGGGTTATATATTAATACGTAAATTCATAATTTAGAGAACTAGCAACAGTGTTTCTCTTATCTTTTAGTTTGTTAGTTTCGCGTACTGTTTATGATGTAGGTGTATGAAACCTCCTTCTTCGAAGTTCGAAAACCCACATCATTTGTCGGACGGCACGATTGCATATAGCTACATGAGTTTTGGGGCAATGAATAAGATCATGTTCTCCTGTACTGTTCAAGATGTAAGTGTATGCCCCTTTGTGAAAGTGCAGGAACCGGCAAAATGTGTCAGACGGCACGTTTTCATATAAACAGGTTAGTTTAAATCAGCTTTCATTGAGTTACTGCAAGCATTCTCATAAATTATAATACTAGTACACAATACTCATCAGTTGCAGTCAAATCAAAACAGTTGACATGGAAGAACTTCAAAACAATTACATAGTTGAAAAGCTTTGTAAAACTATATTTTGCGCTTTGTGCTAAACTCAACTACGATGGTCCTATGCCGATAGTAGAGACAGTATTGTGTTCACCATGCTATATTGATGTGTCTTTCAAAAGTCATGAATCTCATTAGAAGTGTTCAGTTGTAGTCTGAAATGCAATAACATTTTTTATATATATATAATCTGATGTCTATTTTAGTTTGATGACTAATAGTACAGAACAATATTTATTCCTGAAGACTGGAGGTTGCCCTCTATGTTTCCTTTGATGATTTTTGTCTTTGGATTATAATCTTATTGACGCTTGCCAAACATTTGTCCCAAATCGGGAGTATATGGCCTATGTCAGTTTTTTTGTTGATGTTTTTTTGTAATTTTTATTTCCTTGATATGCTTCGGAGTAATATTTGACATTTTCGCTGAACAAGTACATGTCTTTGTTTATGGGATAGCTGAAGGTTTTTCTCACTGTGGTGAGAACAAATTGGTGGCCTTCGGCTGTTCTCTGCTCTTTAGTCGAGTTGTTATCTCTCTGCAATATTCTCAGTTTCCTTTCCGAATTTCATGCCCTTTTATTCCTAAATATAATCATTATGATTATGTTAAGAATACTTCTACTAATTCAAAGAGCAAATTGAAGTTGATTAAAATATTTCAGTATAATTCGCATACTAAGATATGTTTTTGTTCTTAGTCATGATGTTGATTATGAGACAAGGATAAACGGTATTGCTCCCACGGTCAAATATTATGCTGAAGCTAAAGCATTGACAACATTATATAAATAAACTGTCTTGTAAATAAACTCATCATAAATACCAGGGTTGAAATTTTATATTTGCGACAGACGGATGCTTTGTCTTCAAAAGACAAATCAGTGACACTTGAATATATTCAGCTAACTTATATGCTACTATTACCTACATTTGTTCATTTTTTGTGTTAATTTGGTCTCTTGTGGAGAGTTGTTTAATTTATATAGTAACAAAAGAAAAACACCTTTTCCGAAAATGCCTTCAATGAAATCAGGGAAATATAATTTGTTTGATCATCTCAATTGCATGTACCTGATATAGTGTTCTTTTTTAATGACTTTGTATATTTTCAATCTTTACTGTTCCTTCCATTTTTGGAATACATCCTGTCATGTTCATGTTGAAGTTCCTGTAGCGATAAATCTTTATATAGCTTAACAGTTTAATCACATTCATTAAAATTAATGCTTCTAGTCTTTAGGAAAGAGGCGAAAGATACCAGAGGGTCAGTCAAACTCACAGATTGAAAATAAACTGACAACGCCATGGCTAACAAAGAAATAAACAAACAGACAAACATTAGTACACACGACACAAAATAGAAAACTTAACATAAGACTAAGCAACACGAACCCCACCAAAAAACTAGAAGTGATCTCAGGCACTCCGGAAGGATAAGCAGATCTCGCTCCAGACGTGGCACACCAATCTTTTTTTCAAGATTTTATTTAAATTGATATGGTCTTAACATATTTAAGTAAAAACTAACGATTTAAAATATGAACACATGTGACTTGAACTTCTGTAGTGCTCTTGTTGTTTTTGATTAGCAATATCCGTTTAGTTTTCAATCTAGAATTGTAACACTAGTACACATCTATCTTGTAAGTAGGATGTATCTAATGTACCTGATTTATGAAATTCAAACGAAAAGATTAATAAACGTTAAAAGATTATTTTAATTGTTTAAGGGGTTAAATATTCTTCTATTCAAATTTGGAACGAATAAACCAAGTTACTTGACATGAATTGGTTTGTACGAATCTGAGTTGGAACAAATCATCCAGATACCATTCAATTTTGTTAAAACATTTAATTAAGTGTAGGGATAATTGTGTACGGATTAATCTCGGACCAGTTACTCATGTATCAGATCATATATAAATCAATATATTTCAGTTTTCGTTGATTTCTACTTGGCCCTTTGCGTATATTTATTGAATATTGTAAGTTGAGCGTTATGTTATCAACGTTAAATCATTGCGTCAGTGTACAATCTAAATTATACCATGTATCATGATTCTTTGAAATTAGATAGCTATTAGAAAAAAATGGGTGTGATTATAGCGTTTGATGAGGCAAACTATATATCCATTATATACATAAACGGTCGATATCCAATATCAAAATTATGATCTTAGTTCAGACGTACTATTGCTTTTAGGTGGAATAAAGTTAAGATATTTATTTAGATGTTTTATACAATTACAAGATAGCGTTTAAACGTCACATGGTGTTGAATTTCGGGGCATACATCACATTGAAACTTAATTAAATGATATAATTCGGAACAAAAAAAATGATATTAAAAAAAATTTGAAATATCAGTAATAAACATATAACATATATCAAATTAAATTAATAGATAAATGAGCAATATGTACAGTTGGAACAACCGCAGTTCATAGTTTCTTTAAAAAATATTGTTTTTATAAGGACTTGCATTATGAAACCACTAGCACAAACATACCTGTATTATCACTTAATTACCATATAGTCACAGTAATGCAAACCATCGTTATCATATAACACGAAATAATAGTTATCTCGAATGACTAAAGGAAAATTGCTCATCTTGATTTTGAAATTTTGCCACATGCTCGGTAGCCTCTGCTTTTATTAATGTAGTGCCATTCAATAATTGTGTCCGCTAGCCCCTACTTTTCTCTACATATATACATTTTGTTTCAAAGTCATATTTGAAATAATAATCTTATTAAATTTTATTATTTACCGTAATTTCTGAAAGACAAATGTGTCAATGTTAAATGTATGAAAAGTCTTGAAAAAATTATGTCCCTCCAAATTTTTGATGGTTTATATCTCGAAAACTTGCACTTTGACCCTTCATTTGTTCTTCTTATTTAGTTCAGTAGTTAAATGCTATCAGTGTACAACATTCTTCCAAAAAGCTTGTTGTTTCGAAACAGAGTAGAGAAGATCCTTAAGTCATTTTTTCTTTTCAAATAAAACTTCAATAGCTCAGTAATATTTCTCCCCCACCCCCACCCCCTCCCCCCCAAAAAAACAAATACCCAATGTAAGGTAAAAGTCCGAGGTAGCAGCAGCCTTTTCCGGTCTTTTTTTTCAAATCAAATATTCCGATAAAGGAGCTCCCGAACCTTTCAATATATTTAGCATATTTTGTTCTTTACTTTAAGCTCTTCAGACTTGCAGTATCAACTTTAAATTCATTTTCTAAACTAAATTTTATCTACGTACATCCTTAACAAACAGCAAGTACCTTTTAAAACAGTATTATTTTTTGCAATTCTCTAATTTTCAGGTTTTAATGTACATAAAACATCAGAATGTTGATTGATAGCTTCACTACTTGGTTCTTCAAATATTCGTTGTTTAACGGCCTCAGCAATTCAATATATTTCTATTTATGTACAGTAACTATTTTAATATCAATAGTTAGTTCAACACGTGCATCAGTTTTCTTTTTATATTACAACAATTGTTTTACATTGTTTCAACGATAAGTTTCGTTCGTCGTAGTAATTACATACGTCTACAATAATGGATCGTTCTGTAAGGATCTATGTAGTCTACCTAAGTTGATGTTAGTTGTATAATATTACATTTGATTTAGAAACAATTATGCCAGAAACCATCGCAGGGACTAAATAATGAATACGATGCTATTCAAAAGTAAGAAATGCGAACACATTGTAATATCCAAGTTTCAATTAATAATAACATAATAATAATAATTCTTTATTTAAAGAGGGTTACACAGTTAGCTATAAAGCTAATATTCCCTGAGGCCCTCGTGAAATACAATGACATATAACAAACAATTACAAAATATCAAACAAACACACATACATGAATAATGCAATAAAAAATTGTTATGAAATATACAATTTTCAAAACAGGTAAAAGTTACAAATTCATATATGACATATATAGTATTGCCATCAACAATATCATAAGTTTGAGTAAGTGTGAGAAAATTATTATGCATATAAAATCGCACAGCTTCTTAATGTTCCAACAAGTAATTTTTTAAATCTTTTTTGAATGAGCTTGTACTTGAGGTTGATTTTTTCAGGGATATTGGTAAGTTATTCCATAAAATAGGTCCTGAATATATAATGTTGATTTACTGCAATATATGCATTGGATTGAGGATGTAGTTTGTTAGTTTGTCTTCGAAGACATTTTGTACATTATGTATCCTGAACTTTGTGTTATAAATGTTGATCATCAGGTCGTTGCCCTTCTCAAATATACGATTATCAAGGTTCCCTGAAATTAGATTGCTAAATATTAGGTAAAAGAGGCTAAAATTATAGTGTTTAATGAAGCAAATGATTTATCCATTATATACGTAAACGAACATAATTCTTTATTAAAACTATTATCTAAGTGTAAACGCACTTTCCCTTTCAATTGGAACATAGTTTAGGTATTTTCACTAATTGCATTCCTAGATATCACTAATGAATCTCATGGTTTTGACTTTCGAACTACATCCCAAGTAAGGTCATCTAATAAAATTCAACAGTAAATTACATGATGAAATTATCTTGACATAATTAGTAATAAATATATGATATATTGCAGTAAATCAACATTGTAAATATTTATATATATAATTACTATTGCAAACCACAGCAATATTACAGTTAGATGTTTAAATTGATTTGTATCTCCCTAGATAACAGTTTATTTATGAATAAAACTTTGCTTCATAGACCAATGTATCCGTATTACTATTAATTATGTTCATTCAAAGTAACGAAAAATACTAATTGTTAATTTGTATACCAGAATGATCGCATTTTTTTTATTTTGAATTGATCTGAATTGATTTGATATGTGATAACATTTACATGTTTATTGCATCAAACAAATCTACAACTCTCCATTTCCCGGTTTTAATAAAATAAACACGAGATCTAAACAAATGTATATTCACTGTTTAATTTCTGAAATGAAAACATTTATACCATTTGGGTTAATAGTTACCAAAATTACCAGAATTATAATTTTATACGCCAGACGCGCGTTTCGTCTACATAAGACTCATTAGTGACGCTCAGATCCAAATAGTTAAAAAGCCAAACAAATACAAAGTTGAAAAGCATTGAGGGCCCAAAATTCCAAAAAGTTATGCCAAATACGGCGTAGTTAATCTACTCCTGGGGTAATAAAATCCTAAGTTTTTCGAAAAATTCAAAGTTTTGTAAACAGAAAATTTATAAAAATGACCATATAATTGATATTCATGTCAACACCGAAGTGCTGACTACTGGGCAATCGTCAACAAAGTGTATGTTTATTTATTTAATGTAACTTTTATAATACCAGTACTTCGTTCCACTCCTGCAACATGTTATTTGACAAAAGTTAATTTTTGTAACAATAAGTTGAAAAACGGTTCAGTTATTCACAATAACATATAATTAGTGATGTTTAGGTCACAATTTTGTAAATTAAACTATAATATCATTAAGAAAGGCTAATACAATTGAAACAGACCAAAAAATATAGCATTACCAAACATGAAGAAAAGTTTTATTAATGAGTACATAAACAAAAATCTAATATGTATACATTTCAAATTGTACATCATTTCATTATCAATTTAAAGAATGGTTGGTACATTTACCCGTGTTTGTTTTTAGCTATGGGGCTAGACAAAATGTTCATCTTGTGAAACATTTAATTGGAAAATAGCTTGCAGGTGATTATAAAGTCATAAGATTAAATGTCTTTTAAAATTGAATACGACAAAACATTAAAAATGTATTGTCTGTACAAAGTTTCGTAATTGCTTTTCGTTACCTTTCGTCAGTTTATAAATTTAATTTTCATAAATTGTCGGTTTATGAATTTGATATTTTTTCTTTGTATGGGTTTAACGACCATGTCTATGTCCTTTCTGGTAATACAGGTTTTTGACTGATTTTGGTTCTTAGAACTTAACAAGGACTTTTTCTTTCTTTTCTGTAGTCCCTAAGGGTTGTTTATCATTTCTTATAGGCTCCAACTAATACGGTTAAGTCCACCACTGAATGGTGTACACCAGCTAATGCAAAACCAACAAAAACACCATATACTGTATTCATTGTCATATTTGGATTCAGTCGAAAGTTTGAAGAAAATTGTCCAAAGTGTTTCCGGATTGTACATGTATACACAAAACCAAACATAAATAAAACAAATCTTTGCTGTTTTTGTCATTAACGGCTAATTGACGACAATGTAAAACACTGGTCAATTCCTACAACAAAAATTGGCTGTCACACATGATGTCAACTCCTTATGTAGACCTTAAACAAATATTAGATCATGAATTTATATCCGAATCATTCAATGTCAAATACGTCCTTTCCTCTATGAACGAACACATTGCTTTGAAGATTGGCACCAACATATCAACACTTAAGAATTAACTGATACTGAATAAATGTTTGATTGACTCTAATTTCAACTACACCATGATTATTTTGAGCGATCTTTTGAATTTTAACCAATCCAGAAAGATGTTTTTAACGGTTCGCAGTGCCAGAAAAAGACATTAGTTCAAGAATGCACGTAGCACATTTGATGTAATTAATGGCGTTGCATAACAAGTTGAATATTCTTCGATATTTGAAATGTTTGGTTAATTGTTCTTTTTATTTCGTCGATTATGGACTTTTGAATGAAAATAAAGTAAATATTCAAAGCAGATAATACATACCCCGTGTAAAGCAATTTGTTTCTGTCTGTTTAGGGTTTGAATGAGCGTCATTGATGTGTCATTTTTCATTTGCTCTTTTTAACTATTTTCTTTGTGCGTCACTGGTGAGTCTTTTGTAGACGAAATACGCTACTGGCGCAAATACAAAATTGTAATACAGATATTTGTGATGAGTTCATTTGCATTATTTTGTGTTATCATCTAACGCTCATGCCAATAGTTCGACTAGGAAAATTGCTACGATAAAACTAGCTTTGTATTTGAAATTAGTTTTATAAAATCAAAGTGATAAGTCAAAATGATTTTCTATAAGTTCTAAAAACAGCTAATGAGAATATCTCCATTTGGTTAATAATCGTGTTTAATTTTATGCTAGTCCAACAAAGACATGTATACTGTGAGGTTATTTTGGGATAATAGGTAAAACAGAGTTTTATTGGCTGTTATCTGCTCTATGGTCGGGTTGTTGTCGCTTTGACACATTCCCCATTTCCTTTCTCAATTTTATAGGTTATAATTCATCATGTTAAATGAAAACTTGATTTGAACGCTTGAAATATAAGCACAATTTCCATCCAGTCTGATCAATACTGTAGTAAAATTCTAATTATCATGATTTGAACATTTTCTTTTATGAAAAAACAGTCTTTAACAAAAGTTCTAAATGACTGATAATTTTTGTTTATTATCATTCCAGTACAAAACAATGTATCAGAGTTTGGGCTTTTAAGAAAGAATTTATACTCATTCAGACCGATTAACAGTGTTTGTCGTACTCATCTGACATGGGGAAATATATAAGACTATATCACCAATCATGCATATATTTTATCTGATTATCGATTATAAGGAGGTTGTCGGGATATTTCAAGTTGGTGCATTAACTTTAATTTATTTTTTATTCATTTAAAGAGGTTTTCCAATAGCCAGAGTATAAGTTTGCATAAATGATGCTGTGTCATCAAATTTCAGTAAAATTTCCCCTTTATAAACTTGATGGCTTCCTTGACAGTACTTAACAAGACAATAAAAAGACTTTCAATGACCAAAAAAAAAAAATAGATTTGCATCCATATCTATTGTATTTTATATGTCTGTAGCTTGATGAGTCATATCAAGCTAGGTATCACATTTGATGTCTTCTGCTCAATGACGAAAAAACAAATATGGCAGACAGTTATTTATCTTTAAACTACATGTATCATCTTTCCTTGTATATACGAAAGACATATCTTCACCTTTACTTTCAACGTAGCTTTACATATTTTGACGTTAATGTTTTACGGTAATCGTTAACAAACGTTTATTACAAAAGTTGTGACAGCTTAACCGATAATTAAAAAAGTTCATTGGAATATTATGTTCAATTCGTTAGAAATGCGTGCGATTTTTGTTACGTCTATGTGTATACATTTCCACATAGCACTAGAGAAAACATGTTTTGTCCAAAAGTTTTATCAAATGCTTTTATTTTGTAAATATGATTTGATTTGCAGAAAATAAATTCGATTGATGTTTTCTATTATCACAAATGTTTCATTTAAGAATTGGTAAAATAAAAATAAAAAAAGAAAATTCATATCATCTTCCATTCCTTTTTTTTAATTGGCTTAACATATTTAAGAGTGACGAGGTTTTTTTATCATTACACCTTGTATAAGAGGGAACATATATGAATTCGCGTAGTCATGTAAGTACAATGTACAATTCAATTCCTTTTTTTAAACTGAATTCTTACAAAATTTACTAAAATAGTAAAAGCACAAATACTGAACTCAGAGGAAAATCTAATCAGAAAGTCCATAATCACATGGCAAAATCAAATGACAAAACACATCAAAAACGAATGGACAAGAACTGTCATATTCCTGACTTGGTACAGGCATTTTCAAATGTAGAAAACGATGGATAAAACCTGGTTTTATAGAGCTAAACCTCTCACTTTGATGACAGTCTCATCAAATTTTGTTATATTTACAATGATGCGTGAACTAAACAGACATAATAAATAAAATGTTCAAAATATGGTTACAGTAGTCATTATCGTGTAACAATTTTAAAGTGAACAATTTAACAGAACACAAAATCATCTATCTACAAACACATTCATTGATTCACGTGTCTGACGTCAGAAATTTTATACGTCACATATATTTGTCGTTCAATGTATAAACAAATAATTTTAAAATTTCCCATTGGCAATGTTAACCTACAGGGTTAAAAAATTAAAATTTCTACATTGGGGAAAAGTACTACTATAAGAACTGAACTTTTAGGATAATACAAAACCGTAGAAGTCCATAAAAGTCGACAAAATCAAGGTTAATCTAAGTCAAATAAGTGAGTGCTTTTATGTATTCTTCTTAGCATGATATGTTTAATCTCATTATCAATACAGAAAGAATGTTAGAAGCCATTTCGTTCATATTAACCATGTTAACGGATTATTTACTTGTTTGTTTTCAGATATTTCCTCAATTCTTTGTTAAAGTTTTATCTAGTATTGATGTACTTGTTTCTGTTTTTTGTTTCGTTTTAAAATGCCGTTGCCTAAGGGTAACACAATTTTCTCTGAGGGATATTAATATCAACTGATTAGCAAAAAACGAGGTTAACGTCATATGAAACGAGTGTCTTGTCATGATAATAGTATGGAAATTATTACAACAATGTATGCACATGTTCCGCACAATATAAGTATTTGGATAAAACGCATATGGTCATGATCATATGAGTATATTCTCATATGGTCCGAATATTAGCGTATGGTCCTTGTAATTGAAGATGAATTTTGAAACATACGTTTTCTGGTAAATTGCATAAGTATGATCATTAGAGGTGTCACTCACAGCCACTTGTACTTCGTTTTGTGAAGCAAAGTGTAGTACATGGAACAATTGTTTTGCCTTTATTGAAATCGGCAAGCTATCTCCTACTTATGAAGTGTTTATTAAAGAGGTGAAGGGATGTATTGACCTACCCGCTAACAAGGAAAACTATACCCCCGGTAAAGGAAATACATCAGTTTTTGAGAATATCAATTTACCTTTTAGGGTGCTGGCTTTGAAAATTTTTTGTACCTATCAGTTACTAACATGTTAAAGCTTTTCAGTTTGTAGTGATTTATTTCAGCTATACAGAAGTGGTGGTATAAACCGTCATATTTTCTAGTCAGTCTGAATGACTGCGGTGGTGGTTTCTATTTCAGTGAAAGATGAAGTATTTAAAACATTAGTAAATAAGTAATAAGTTAAATTGTGTGTATGCATAACGTATTAATGTGTGTTTTATTTTTACGTATGTTTTTGCAGGCTTTCAAAAACGACCTGTTGAAATTACCTGCTTCATTGACTGAAAAAGTGTCCTTACTTCCTGATTTGTTAACGGAGAGTAAAGCGAGCAACACAGTTTAAAATTATTATTATAGTTTTTTTTTTTAAGATGGAAAAAATGGGCTTTATCGAATGGAATATCTAGTGAGTTTATTTTACTGGCCAAACCAATTCATGTGGCTTTATATCTAGCATGTTTTAGTGCAACAAACCCATACGACCAGTTCTATCAATCAAGCTTTTTGTAGTATTATATGTGCTCATAAAATTACTAGTGAAATTTCTCCTACTGATCCCGATTTAGTGAAAATATTCTGGAAGGAGCTAAGAGACGTCTTTCTGTTCCGGTTAAAAAGAAAGAGCCTATGACTCCAGACATGCTTTCGCATATGTTTGATCAATTTTATTGGGAAGATAATCTGTATACCCAGCGTTCCATTTGTGCTAGCTTGTTATCGTATTCTGTTTTTTTACTTGTGCCGGATTTGTTGAATCTTAAAACCTGTGATGTTTTATTTTCAAAGTCACATGTCCGTATTTATAAAGAAAAGTAAAACAGATTTTTACAGAGACGGTGATAGAATAATTATCGCCAGAACCGGAAATAAATTGTGCCCCGTAAGAATTTAGAGAAGTATTTGGAATGGAGTAATAATACTTATTTCGGAATTTGACGAAATTCAAGGATAATTTTACATTCCGTAAAGACAACAAACCTCTTTCATATACAAGAATGATAGAGTTTTTTATTGAAGTTTGTATTCCGTTTGTGCAGAACGTAAAATCATTTGGTCTCCATAGTCTGAGAGCAGGTGGAGCATCTGCAGCTTGTAATTTTGAAATTTCGGATCGACTGTTTATAAAACGGCATGGGCGATGGAAATCGAAGACCGGGAAAGATGGTTATGTAAAGGACTCTTTTTCCGACAGAATGTTGGTTTCACTAAATTTGGGTCTATAGATATATATTTGAATAAATTTCTATTTTTTCATACAATGTTCTTTGGAACAGCAGCGGCGTTGTCGTGTAGCTTTGCACTTTAATTATGAGTTTTGTATTCTTTATAGTTTCAAAGTAAATGTTTTTTCAAAGTCAAACATTATCATGGGGTGACTAGTATTATGTAGTGAAGAATAATACAGAATGAACGTTGTTACAAGAGAAATATAATTGCATACGGTTGAACGTAGTGAACTAGAGTGAAATTATGTTCTCTTTTTTTTTCATGGTGTATAGGTGTCGTACCTATCGAGTGGTCAGTTTTCCCGCCGAAACAAGGGTTTCGGTCATTCAGCACGACAACACCAAAGTGAGCGGTTCTCTTGAAACACTTGGTAAATTTTAATTTATTCATTTAGTTCCTCCCTTTTTTAATTTTTTTAAAGATATATAGGATTGATAGGACTGGAGGGGTTGCTTTTTTCTTTTTGAAATTATATTGTGTGAAGTATATAATTGTGTATAATATATATATATACATATGTGTTTTTTGAATGTTCATGTGTAACATATTTAATAAACATAGCAGCGGCGTAGCTTTGCACTTTAATTATAAGTTTCGTATTCTTCATACTTTGAAAGTAAATTGTTTATCAAAGGCATATATTATCATGGGACGACGTACATGAGACTAGTATTATGTAGTGAAATCTAATACAGAATGAAGGTTGTTACAAGAGAAATAGTGATTAAGTGTACCTGTTACCAAAAGACGCGTTAGATAAATAACCATTGTTGACAATTGAGAGTCAAAAGTCCATAAATAAGACATTCAAATTGAAGACTATTCCAATGAGTAGAACTTATAATTCAATAAGACTGTTTTAATATTGCTTCATATGCGCGGATTTATCCATTTCGAAAGGGGTTCAAACACCCGGAACACAATGAAACGTTCATATATTCAACTAAAAATTGGAAACCAAATGGGGGAGGGGATCGAAATCCTAGAACACTCGTTTGTATCTGGCGATGCTACCTCACTCGACGATACTGTTTTGCAGTTCAGAAAGCCAACTATATTTATAATGAATAAGAATGTCTGTAAACATGAATTAATAGTTTTGTTTTGTTTTTTTTTATGAAATAACGATATATTAACAAAAGTATATGAATCATATATTAGGATATTATGTTTATTCTTATAAGAATCAGAATCATATTCTGAGTCAATATCAAAATTTACCTCCTTATGAATCGGTCATAGCAATAGACGGTACATCTGATCCAATTGATCGCCCGCAAAATATTGCTAATAAACAGTTTTATGCCGAATACATATGGAATAGGTACACACCCAGTATACAAATAAACGATTTGAAATGTGATTGCCAATTAGACAACTATTTACCAAAGTTGAAATACAGTGAATGTAAGCAATTATAGGCAACACTGCCGGCTTCAGCCATGAGAAAACCCAAACGCGTAGTCGTCTACAAAAGACCTTGACATGAAAACTATAAAATAATTTAATTGAGAATAACTAACGGCCTAATTTATAACGAATCAATAAACACCGCGCATATCTAACAGACATGAACCAGCCACATTCGATGAACTGACTTGCGATAGAACTTAAAGAATGTGGCGGGGTTAAACATGTTTTAGAGCGTTCAACCCTCACCTACCCGGGACAGTGGTTTAAGAAAACAAAGTATGAACACGCTGTAAAAATCAGTTGATATTGGCTTAACTCATCAGATCGATATAAAACAGCCGTTTTCTGGGCTACCAAAAGGATGCACGTCATTTTAACTCGATTCCAGAACAGGAACTGGGACATAATAATGACGAACAAGCCATACGCAGACTCAGATGTTAAATTAAACAGGTCGCTAAACTTTTTGCTGGTTTGGTAGACAGAGGACACAATATAATTTACTGAAAGTAACGAAATCTTTAATTTTATCATGCTTCGTTTGACTTAACACAATGCATTACATTAACGATAGAAATTCAAAAGTCTTGTGAGACGTACCCTTAAACATGTTTATCGTCTCTCGATTCTCGCTTGGTTATTATGTATCTAACACTGCTAAAACATTACTACTAGTAGATGATATGTTCTATCTCAGTAGTAGAGAATTGATAAGAAGTAGTGGATTCGTAAACGATAATCAACGAGCGACCTTTAGTCTCTAGCTTAACCCATTTCTAGTACAACGACTGTCTCTTTCATGATCTGACAATGAATCAACGAAATTTAATGAAAATAATTTCGTATTTTGCCTTTTTTATTCTCTTATAGCTGGAAATGATTAAATCCGCACAGTTCACATTAATATTTAACTTAATATAAGTTCAATTTAACTTAAATGTGTTGTTATCTCCCATTTTAATCACCAGATTTAACATTTGTAAATAATAATTTCATTCATGTTTAAAAACATTAGAAATAACAAATTTTGATTAGATTTTAGTATTTATAATTTATTCAAAAAGACATATAATTAATACATGGAATTTTTAAAATCTTTTTGGGAAAGTTAAAAACAATTAATAACCAACATTTAAAAACCTTTAATAATTACACGTATAGTATGTAGCAACCGATTGAACAAGTCAATGTCGCTTATATCTCCCATTTGATAGAATTTACAACACACATACCAAATGACGAAAAACGTTTCAAATCTAAATCAAGTGTAAATTTCACAATCATACCACTTCACTAGACACCAGTGGATGATAAAATAGATATACAATGATTGGTCTTAATTGAAAAATTATATATAAATTTCGTGAAAACTGGTTCCCTTTTATTATGAGTTGATTATTTTAAAGTTATTACATTTGGCATCAATCTTCAATCAGTTAATGAACTAGTATTATCTGTGGTACGCATTCTGAAACCCAATCATAACTGATTTTGCTACAAATGTATAATATATAATTATGTCATTTTGCAATGAATCATGTAAGCTGTTCATAGCCGTTATCGCCTAGGCGTTGGTACCGAAAGAAATAACTGTGATAGTAACAGTGCCATGTTCAAGCCTAGTTTCCGGATTGATTCTTTTTTGTAATGTTTTTCTCTACCAAAATATTGTTTTTAATCTAAGAGGTATCTATATTTCATTTTTACTATAAAGTTGACGATTTTGTTTCTGATTTTACCGTAAAAGAAGTAGTTTCACAGTCGTAGATTATCACACTTTATTTACATAAGAGTCAGTCAAAAGTTGATGTATATTTGGACCATTTATAATCCAACAAAGAAAACCTAAGTGATCATAGTATCATATCGTTATAATCCTAAAACCAAATGTCACCATTTGCTTTAACGAAAAGGGAAAGGCCTTGTAAAAGTGATAAGTTTAATGTGTACATGGATGTTTTTTTTTATCAAGGAATTGTACTAATATGTAATATTCACAATTCCTTGATTTTATACTGTTTATATATCTATTAGATAACAAAAAGACAGAAATAAAGTTTATTGACATGCATTGTACTTTACTGTCGAAAACACGGCCGAGTTCGAACCTTTCATTAGTCACTAGTGTTTGAGAGGACAACATATCGTAAGTTAAAAGTTTAAAGTAATGATATAAGATAATTTAAGTTAACATGGTGGTCAGTGGATTCTTGAAATATAATCCACTGTTACAACAATAGACTGACGTCAGTGAAATGGGTTAACTATTAATATTTGCTGAGATAAGAAAGATAGCATGTGAATAAAGAATGTGACGAGAGATCGATGTCTATTTGTTTTATTTTTATATTGTGCAGTTTTTGCAAATAGTTGAATATATTTTGTCATTACAGTTGTTAACTTATTTGGTGTATCAATTTCTTTCTAAATCAATTGATAATGTACTCTGTTTATCATATTTTCATTGCAAGGTTAAGTTCCGTGTATACAGGGAAAAAATTGAACACATTTGTCTTTTTGTTTCTATTCGACTTCAGTACTTTTTATATACTCTTTTACTATCAAATTCCATTAACCTTTGACAACTTTTTGATATTGGCCCTGTGATTTAACCGAATACAACGAAAGATAGGTTCTACCAGTTTGTTTTTAGAATTAATTATACGAGTGGTTGGATACGGACTCCATTTGAATATTCCTAATCATAATGATTCCATTTTATTCCCTATATGGGTTTGTTATTCTATATTATGTAAGCACCTACAAAACATCATAAATAAATTCCAGAATGA
The DNA here is from genome assembly GCF_963676685.1 of Mytilus edulis. Taxonomy (NCBI): domain Eukaryota; kingdom Metazoa; phylum Mollusca; class Bivalvia; order Mytilida; family Mytilidae; genus Mytilus; species Mytilus edulis. Next base: position 17,019,472 of record NC_092348.1, on the reverse strand, counting down.
AATGCTTTGTTGAACTAATGTTCCAGATCTGTTTCTGTGTCTTTAAAGGGGAATACAATGTTATTTGGTCATGGTACTAGTCAAAACTTGTTTAACTAAGGTTGAGTTAATTCTTTATTTACTTTTTCTTTCTTTATCTTTTTTGGGAGAGGAAAGGGGACGGGGGAATTAAAGCACATTAACTTGTTCAATATATATAAACTGTTCATGTTATATGGGAGATAATAGACTGTTCATGTTATATGGGAGATAATAGTAAGAAATTCATTTTGTCCTGTACATTTGTTATCGGAACACATTTATGTGTTTACAATAGAATGCATGCTTACAGAAGAATTTCAGCATCAAACATCAATTTAAGAGTCAAACTTTGTCAAATAATTCTATTTTGGAATCGATTGTATTCATCTTCTCATTCTTTTTTTCTAATTAAATCAAAATCAAATAACAACATACAGAAACAATCGTGTTTTTTTAATTCATATGTTGAATTAACTTAAATTTTCATTAAATTTACATTCAAATAATGCATGTTACAATAAATTCCATGCCAGTAGATGATATTTTATTTTTGCATTTGTTTAATCTTTAATGTAGTGTCAACATATTTAAATTCTTGGCGACCAATCAAATCAACAAACATTTTCACTGTACATTGTGTATTTATACTAATCAAATTCTACGAACAAGGCAATACTGGGCAATGCTGAATGTATAATGATCAATGAAAAGCTATGGTATTTATTTTGAAAAAATAAGCTAAAGTCTGGTCATTTGTTTTTTGGTAAGAAGTCTTATTTCGTTCCCACAATGTCGTATAGAACTCCTACCTGTACTAAAACTAACTCGTGTCACATGGTGATTACTCATACTATATCCGGAATGGGATCGCCGATACTTTTTGAACTTACAAAGAAGTTTTTCAATATGATTTCGAAACTTTTTTCCTGTTGCACAATACAGATAAAAGTTTATACAGTGATTAACATACATTAAAAGTTCGGCAATCGTTGATATCAATGCTTGTCTGGCGAGAAGCCGAAGTCCAGATTCTTTTTTCCACAATGATTCTAAAATGAGATAAATATTCACAGGAAAGGTAGTTACAATAAATGAAAACGAGACTGCTAATAACATAATTGTTAATTTGATGCAGCCCTCACTCGGTAAACGTTTCTGTAAATGATTGTTTCTACCTGATGTGCAGTGTTGTAACTGAGTTCGACACTTTTTAGCAGAGAGCACCTGTTTTATAATCCAAAAATTCAAATTAAACAGTAAAATATAAGGTGCAAAGGAATAAAGAACAGTATCTACCCAAGGCCAGACTTGGTTCAATAAAAATGCATGTTTCGGCACAGCTTCACACCGAGCTGATTCATTTAGATATGATTTATCCGACACGTGAACAGTCCAAAGGAAGTGTGAATTGGTTGCAATAAGAATCAGAAGAACTGACACAGTCACCATTCTCGCTCGCTGGACGCTGCATAAAATTGAAGCTTTCAGCGGATGACATACCGCTATATATCTTTCAACAGTTACAGCAACAATGAGCCACACGGAAAAATCGCTGATTGTATAAGTTAGGAAAATTGTAATTTTACAAATCCAATTGTTTTTATTCCTTATGTCTACTCCGGTTATTTCACCTGTCCAAAGCCGTAAAAGACCAAGGTATAAGACTACTAAATCTGCCAAAGCTAACACCGCTAGATAAAAATATGTAGAGACTCTCATCATAGATTTCCTAAGAATCACGAAAGAAAAAATATTCCCAAAAGTTCCAATAAAAAGTAAAACGGGTGGAATGTATGTGATAATCCATTTCTTAGCTCTGTACTCACTATAAATCATTAATATGGTTTCATAGTCATGAATGAACATTGTTTCGTTTGTGATTGCGTTCCCGTCGTTGGCATACATCGAACACTGATAATAACTGTGTAAACAGAAGTTGATATATAAAACTGATAATGTCTTGGAAAATCGATTATTTAAGCCACATGCGTTAATCAACAAAAAACTTATAGCATTTTTAAAAGATGGTTAAATTTCATACCTATAAAACGCCTGTACATGATGGTTTTCTAACACCTCTCATTATAGCTTGAAGATCCGGTAGCTATTGACGAAAGTCTGTACATGAAAGCTGGTAATTTTCTTACAGTGTTATTACTATCGGATTGGACGGTTGAAATTCTTAACATCGTCATGTTATGTATTTCAACGAAGGCTTTCATTAAAGAGGAGATTGATTCCAATAACATATTATTAGAAATATCCGTTCCTCTTTTGATATATAATATCTAACATTATTCAAACAATTTATCAGTGTCAAAAATATTTTTTAAAAGAGGGATAATATAAACAGTTTGACGTCAGATAATTTGTAAAAATCACTTCTAAATGAATATCAGACAATCTGTTGATGATGATAAATATGACAGTGATTTTATTGACGTTTGAAATACCTGATATTCACTGAGGCTATTAGTGAAAATCAGTACCATCAAACGTCAATTCAACCATATATTTACCGAAACAAAAGAAAATAAATGTTTTTCCGTGTAGTCCGGAAGAGAAAATATCAGTACTGACAAGTATTTATCAAACCCAATTTCACATCAAACGATTTTACCTTGATAATAAACGTAAAAATAAGAAAAGTTATACCTGGTATTCCGACTTTTTTAACTTTCAGTTTGTTATGTTTGTATAAGGTTTTACAGTATTTGAACTGTGCTTTATAAAAACATAAGTATTAAAATATAAAAAAAATGAATGTTGAAAGCATTTAATCTTTTTAACACACTGCTTAAAAGCGATAAGTCGGTGTTAAAGTTTAAGACGAATCTACAGTTTGTGTAAACAATGCCAAAACAAAATGCCTCATGAATAAATGTTTTTATAGTTACAAAATATGGGGCTTTACTAGCATTTGGTGAATGCTTTATGAAAGCATTTGATTTTTAATGGTAAAACTGGTTTAAATGTGACTCAAGAAATAGCTTTGACTTGAAATAAATGGGTAAGATTTGCTGAACAATGGTATCGTCGCTGTATAGTAGAAATGTATCTGTTTGTACAATCGAGTGCGCCACGGTAAAAAAAAGTCATGGATTCTTTATATGTAGGTTTAATGCTTTGAACTGGCATTCAAAATACATGTAGTTGTATATTGCTTTCGAAATGCATTTGATAGTACAATCGAGTGCGCCACAATAATTTAATTCATGAATTTATATTTTGAGGTAAAATATATATGGTGCTTCCATTCATTGTTGAATAAACAGATTATTGATCATATATTTTTTTTAGGAAAATTGTTTACCTTGCACCATTTATTTTCTACGGGTTTTCTATCGATTTATTAGACTTGATGGGTGTTCTGAACTGATATGTATTCATTCAGGACGTTTTAGTGCGAGATATATGTTTCATCTACATGTAAGTCTTTGTATTGTTCGGTTGCTGCCTTCTTCATTGGTCCGGTTTTTTTCTTGCAATAGTTGGCAAATATATCATGCATATTAAGGATAAGAACAATCAAATATTCATCAACTAAGATCGAATTTTGGGGTTTTAAGTCCACAGTTAACACTGTTGGGCTATTCGTATGTTATGAGACATATTGTGATTGGTTACAAAACAAACTGAATGTAGCATTTTTTTTCTCAAAATGCTCTTTATCTCATAACATGTGTGGAATATTTTAGATTTTTTCCCTGTTTCACACAGATCTAACTTCGTTTCATGAGCAAGTTAAGACATTCGAATGATATAATGTAAATGTTTGGTGTTGAATGAATTTATGAATAAAAAAGTTGAATTTGCATAGCACCTTCGATTTGATAAGTGTTTACTCGTAACAAATGTTTGTCTTGTCATTATTGAAATGTTTTTCTTAAAGCTATTGAAAGCTTGTATTCTCTTCAAAGCATATTTATCTATTTGCTGCTCGAAGTATCAGTTCCGGCAGCGACGTGAGTTTTATATTAAACGATATTATTAATAATAGTTAAAGCTTAAATTGCGTTTCACGTGTTTGACATCATTATATTGGAATAACATTGTCTCTGGGCTATAATACAAATAGTTTAAAGATTATTGTGTTGTCATCGAAAGTATTCTTTGTTGGATGAAAATGTTTCATTGGAGATCTGATAGAAAAGATGTTCAAAGTCTTCAATTTTCATTGTTGTTTCGCTTCTTAAGAATTGATATGCATTACAAAGGCTTCTTTTGAAGAACAAATTCACAGTCAAGATAAGTAATACGTTAAGGTTTCATCTAGTCCAAACCAAAACATAACAAACATTTGGCGTTGAATATACTTTTAGATTTGTTTACTAATGTCGGATGAGTACATCAGAAATGATATTAATGATAGGAATAAAATAATCCATAAATCTAACATTGGGTGTCTGGAGAATAGACATATGGTCACAAAAGGTCTTCCGACCGGCAGTGAAATCCTTGCACTGGTTTGTCTTTGTCAGATGTACGAGTACACAATAACGTCAGATCAAAATGGGGACACTAAATATAATGCCTTGTGAAGAGAGAGTTCCACACTCTGTGAACGTTAAAAACCATTGAAGCAACTGTTTGAGGGACCCTTGGGTGGCCTGTCGCAAATCAAATTTTACAGTTATATTCAACATACCCTTATTTGAACTTGGTAGAGTATAATTCCCGACCATAAGCCCAGATGGTCTCTAATACAGGACCTACCAACTTTGTTTATTGTTAACTTGTTCTCGGCATAAACATGCATGCACTATTTTCCGTCGCACGTTTAGCAAACAACAACGAATAAATCATACCAAAACTCAACTAGAACCCCGTTGTTCCCTTGGATGTATTGGAAAAGCATATTCACATAGAAAATTAGGTTGTAGAACATTTAACTAAATATAGTGGGAAACCACGTATCAAAGAAACAGACTAGTTTTCTGCAGCTTGAATTTTACTTTAAATTTTTCCAATTTTAACACATATATTTCCTTAAAATCCTTATATAATATTCATAAAGTATCTACTGGTTTTTCGTGTGAGCCTTACGGTATGCTTTTCTACCTCAGGAATATGTTACCTTAGCTGTATTTGGCAAAAATTTTAGGAATTTTGGTCCTCAATGCTCTTCACTTTCGTTCTTTATTTGACTTTTTTTTTTTACTTTTTTGGATTCGAGCGTCACTGATGAGTCTTTTGTAGACTAAACGCGCGCCTGGTATAAATATAAAATTTCGATCCTGTTATCTATGATAAGTTTATTTTCAGAGAACAGTGTATATGTATCAGTAATAGAATTTCAAGATGTCATTCAAAGACCGATGCATATGTTTTAGCCATGCGCTTGTAATCTCTCAGAAGACCGCTGCACATAATTTAGTCATGCGCTTGTCTACTGATGGAAGACCGATGCATATGTTTTAGTCATGCGCTTGTCTTCTCTCAGAAGACCGATGCATAAACATTTTTTTGGTATGCACGTGTTAACCTACAAAGACCGATGTATGTATTATAGATATAAATTATAACTTATCCCTCGAAGACCGAAGATTTTGAACTGAAATTAAGATTGCACGAGACTCTGTTTGTGATCTCACTTAGTAATTCCGTTTAAAATTAGTATTTTTTGGTAATGCAGAATTTGTATTTTAATTGACAAAATGTGTTCTTTCTCCTTAATTTTGACAAAATCTTTGGAAAAAAATTGACGTGCATTAACGCGAGCAATAGTGTATTAATCATGAAAAGCGTTTTTTTTGGTCATATATAGACCTACTATTAAAACTTTTTGAACAAAATTTCATGCAGAGTGTTGACTTTTCCACAGACATTCTAAAAGAGGGACGAAAGATACCAAAGGGACAGTCAAACTCATAAATCTAAAACAAACTGACAACGCCATGGCTAAAAATAAAAAAGACAAACAGAAAAACAATAGTACACACGACACAACATAGAAAACTAAAGAATAAACAACACGAACCCCACCAAAAACTAGGGGTGATCTCAGGTGCTCCGGAAGGGTAAGCAGATCCTGCTCCACATGTGGCACCCGTCGTGTTGCTTAAGTGATTACAAATCCGGTAAATAGTCTAATTCGGTAGGTCATATTCATGAAAGGGAAGGGGATTGTAGTTACGACGTAAGGAACATATCCGATATCATTTGTGAAACGGTTATTCCATAACGGTCAACCAACTCGTGATGGCGTCCGTAAAATTTACGAAGGGATGATTTCAACTTCACCATTTGGAACTCTTGGTTTAATAGCTTCCTTGTGAGCAGCAAACCTCTATCAAGAAAATCATGATAGGAAATGCAAGCACGGGAATATCGTATCAATTGGGAGATATATACCCCGTATGCAGGTGCTGCTGGAATGTTGCTACTTAGAAATGGAAAGTTCACAATTGGAAAGCTGAAATCATCTCTTTTGTCGTAAAGTTTTGTTTTCAACCGACCCTCATTGTCAATTTCTAGATGTAAGTCAAGATATGAAGCTGACTTAACTGTATCTGTAGTATCCTTTATCTCTAGTTCGATTGGATAGATGCGTTCCACATAGTCACCAAATTTTGAATTGTTTAGTGAAAGAACATCATCTATATAGCGGAAAGTAGAGTTAAAGGATATTGCTAACTTCTTATCTTTCTTCCTAAGAAGTTCCTGCATGAAGTCAGCCTCATAATAATAAAGAAACAAGTCGGCGAGTAGAGGGGCACAGTTTGTTCCCATTGGAATGCCGACAGTCTAAATTAGTTTTTCAATTCTATACAAAATTCTGTTTTTATCTTAAAGATTTATTGAAATCTTTGAAAAAATGTCCATATTCAATTTTCAAATATCTCTTTCAAAAGCGATAGATTTATGTTTTGACTTTAATGTTAGACACCAGACATGTTTCTAGACCGACTGTCTCAAATCTAATTTTTAGCGTGGGTATCCAGCCGGCGGACAGAAATCGTCAGTCTAGACAGGTTTCCAATCAGTTGGTGTTTTACTCTAGCTAGTGATTATTGAAGTTTCTTCAACAAATACATGTAAGAATGTATGCAATATGACAACAATAGGTTTTATATTATTGAAACTTTGATCCTTATAATTAAAACATATTCCGTTTTGGTTAGCTTTTATAATGCCATTCCTGGGTTAGTATTTAGCGATCAGTTAATTAGTTCACGCTTGTACAGTGAATGCAACAGAAAGTCATTTTAATATATAGGTATAAAAACTTTGATTGATTTTAAAATTGAACATCATATAAAAAATGAAAATATATGCATGATTTATTTTTAAATCTGTTTTTATCCTTTTGTGTTTTGTGTTGAAATGAGTAACAAAGTACACGAGGCATTACTTATCAAATAGAGGGAACTGTTGAGCAGATCATTTAGCGCTAAATATTATTTATTCACGGTCAGCACTGAAACTAGTAAAACTACGCCATGTGTTGGATCAAGACTAGTTATCTGTTACTGGATTAGTAGACCATTTTCAGAGATCATGGAAGAGAGTTAGGTTATTTAACATTCTAACGATTTAAAGGAAGAAATACATGCTATTATTTTTATTTGTTTCTCTTACATAATCAAAATAACTTAGTGTATTTATAATTTGGTCACATGTTCAATAACATGTTAATTTGCTGTTTTGAATATATGATATTGTAAAATTGTGAAAATTGTGAAGGTCTTTTGAAATACGTACATTGCATTTATAACATTCGTATTTTATTAGGTGGATCCTATTTTCTTGTTCCATTTACACCATACATTCAGAAATTATCTTAGATGATTATATAATATTTTGTAATAGTGTCATATTTTTCACGTTTCCTCTCGTTATATACAGTATAAAACATACAATGGGGAAAGAAACTAGACTAAGTATAAAGCCTGTGGTCTTTTCCTGTTTAACCCATAAAAAAGGGACAAACACATTCAGTTCAATACAATGATTATAACGTGATCTTTAATTCCCTCTAGTTATCTTTAACGGAAATGAACATATCAAACTGTATAACCTTTCAGAGTTATTCCTTCCTTTCAATTGGCCTTATTGAAACAACCTACTTTTACTAAAGTGTTTTTATATTTATTTATATTCACGGAACAATTTTCAGGGAATATATTTAGATAACTAGAATTCACATTCAAAAATTAACATTACAAACCATGTTAAGCAACTTGTACATCTTGTATACAACTCGCTGTAGAAATTGTCTTGTAAAACGGTACCATCTATTGATAATAGTCTGAATAGGTTAAACGACAGTATAACGTCTGATACTTGGGTAAAAATAGAATACATAATGGAAATTAATAATGACAATATGACATGGAATAAGAAGATGGGAAAACCTGCAAATGAAATGATATGAGGTTACAAAATGTATTGCCACGATTCAGTCTGAACAAGCAAGTGTGAAAATCTGCATTATGTGCAAGAAATCTAAAACTATGCGCTAACAAACAAATGTCAGTGATATATATACTTAGTAGCATATTTGTCTGGCATGTACATTTCTGTTAATCAATATCAATCATTTTAATATCGATGAAAGAAAACAGTAAATAAAAGTGTTCCAAGTATTCTTATGTTGTCATATGTTGTTTTTAAGTGAGAAGAAATTGTTAATTCTGATAATGACACCGAAATCGTTTAGATCATTTTCTGATATGTTAATCATTCGACTTGACATCTAAACATGCATGATGGCACGCCAATGTCAAACATCGTCACTACCAGGTTGACATTATCATCCAGTCCTGCATAATCTCCCTGTTGCATGTTTTTCTGTTATATTCATGTGTTATGATAAAGAAAATTAATCACCGCCTTTATGTATTAGATTTGATTTGGTTGAACGTAATTTGTACGATGTAGTACGTTTGTAGTTTGATTCAGAATAAACCGGACATAGAATATAGTTAATTGTCTAATTGCTACATGTACCTCCGTTTGATATTAATAAGTATTGCAATTTTCATTGTTATTAAATGTAAAATCAGCATTAGTACAAATATAATCTTAATTCTATCTTATTTTTGACAAATAGTTTTAGTGATTCAAATGTGAAGTCATATTTGTGTGCTGTTTTAGAAATTCAAATGTGACGTCATTTTTGTCTTTTTTACAATGTCAAATGTGACGTCATTTTTTGCGTTGAGGCCTTGACTAACTCGGGTGTGTCTATTTTTTGTGTTGGAATATGTTGGTCTATGTAATGTATCCGGTTTGTTTTTATGTAATTAGTTAACCCTTCAGTTTTATCGTGTATATTTTTTATGGTCCGTGTAACACTTATCAATTCAAAGTTTTGAAAAGTGTTGAAATTTTAGATTTTTGGAATGTTTATCAAAGTTTTAGAATATCAAAATTCCAAATTGTGTAAAAGTTTTGATATTTTGAAATTTTAACCAAATAATTAAAATATTAAAATTCTAAATATCGTTTTAAATTTGTTAGTTTAGAAATTTGATCAAACTTTTAAAATACTTAACTGAACGTGCAATTTTGATTATTTCACTTTTTGAAAGTTTGATATTTTAAATTTTTGATTAAAATATCAAAAATAGAAAAGGGGCGAAAAGAGGGGAACATATAAACACGGCGCTGATTATAACCATTTTTAGTAAGGAATAAATAGCACGAAATATATCAATTCATTTTTAATTACAAAATAAAAATTAATAGACGTCGTTTTTTTTATTTTAACATATTAAACATCACATGGGATAACAGTATTGAAATTATAAGATTGTGCATCTATTAAAATAAGTATTCAAACCTATTCAAACCGGCATCAAAAAGACCAGAGGCTCCTGAATTTGAACAGATGCAGGCACACAAATGTGACAGGGTTAAACATGTTTCGTAAGATCACAACCCTCCCCTCTACCTCTAGCCAATGTAGAACACAGTTAAACGCACTTTAAAAGAAATCGGATCTATGTCCTCTGTCAGAATAGGAAACAAAAGAAACTAATTAAAATGACAATGATAATGAATTAACAAAGGACTACCATATATATATAAAGCTAGCATTTACTGACATATGCCAGCTCCATACCTCAATTAAACTAATTGAAAGATAATGTCTTCATCAAATGAATAACAAGCACAAACCCTCCCTGATGTATTCATTGCTATCATTCATGAAATATTTGTCACTGGCAACCAAAAATCGATAATTCAAAATAGGTTCTTTACATACAAATTTCAAAGAAACTTAGAATTAAGCTCGCTCAGGCAAAGTAGCCCTTATAGATGGATTTTGATATGTTTAGTAGATATAGGAAGATGTGGTATGAGTGCCAATGAGACAACTCGACATCCAAATAACAATTTTTATAAGTAAACCATTATAGGTTAAGGTAAGGCCTTCAACACGGAGCGTTGGCTCACACCGAATAGCAAGCTATAAAGGGTCATAAAAATTACGAGTGAAAAAACATTCAACAGACGACAACCACTGTACACCAGATTAACTTCATTTTGGCGTAACACCTCTTCAATTGATTCGGTTCTTATATATACTTCACTTTCAAATATTCAGTTTTCAACGTTCTGTAGGGGAATGCTTTACTTAACATTATGCGTTTTACAATGTATTGGTTTTTCGAGAGCATGCTGCTGACAGCGTGGCACTCTCTTTACACGCCCCATTCTGATTGGACGTACCTAGGTTCTTTTACTTTGCTCAAAGTTGATTATCGTACGATAACTTAAAAATGCATAAATAACAAATACGAAACAATAATATACCTTGGTACAAAAAAAAAACCTTTTCCTTGTATTTGCTATTTAAAAGCATAGGTTGATTTAGAGCCCCTAATGTAGCTACGTATATGATAAATGCATATACTTTTTACAAGCATCAGTCCAAACGTTGTCTAAGGGAGCAACCATTTAACTTCAAAAGTTGGGATGTGGTCGTTTTATTGAAGTGAGAAAAAAAAATCGCGCTAAGCGCTTAACATTTTATTTATTAAGTTTTTCATCGCTATTGAACTAATTATTTGATTCAAGATTTAACACTAGAAGGTATGGGGGAAATCTGGATTCAGATATTTGTTTTCGCTGCTTGCACAGATTTTTTTCCCATCAAACTGGGGTTCAGAATATTTTTATGTACCATTATTGAAGCCCCTCGTGGAAGTATCCAAGTAAAATAAAAAAAGAAGTGTCACCTTAGTGACAATATCTATATATCAGATTCCCGAATAAGATTTCAATTTATCGCTGATATAAACTATTCAAAATAATTTTTAATTTTCAAAATGCCGACGCCTACAAACGGATAAATGGGGAATAATGTACAGCGGCATTTTTTTACATAAATATGAAGGCTGGAAATAATGTTTATGGTATACGTTTATAATAAATATGATGAATGTGTTCAACTTTTACAAAACCAGAACGATAAGATCTTAAAGTTTCTTATTTGGTTTTTTTTTTTGCCTTTTTAATTTAGTTTAACTTTAAAACTTTTTTCAAAACTTAATTTGAATCGAGCGTCTTTGATAAGACTTTTGTAGACGAAACGCGAGTGCCGCAAATACAAAATTTACACCCGGGTAACTATCTATAAGGAGTTTATGTAGATACCTTATAATAATTTCCTGACTCCAGGCTACCAATAATTGATCTGACTTTTAATTTCGGCGTAAAAAGATATCGAAAACCTCCCACATTCCAGACTAGCACAACGTTCATTGGGACACCATGAATTCAGATTCCTTACCGTATCAATACTTAGAACTGAAATCATTGATACAAGGCAATATACGATCGTCATGCAAACGATAAAAAAATGAAAAACACTTTAAAAGTTACGACCGAAGCGCTTTTCATGATAAGGAACGCTCAAAGCTAAATATCTTAGGCCAACAATTAACAAAGAAAGAAAATTATTGTTGATTAAAACGTACAAGATGATCGTTAAAGATATATTCAACTACCGACATGATTGCAGAAAGTAAGAAATCGTAGAGCAAAACAAAAAAGTATGAAATCAAATGAGACAGAGACATATATACATATGTGTATATATGTCTCTGAATAAGATAATAAAACGTGTATTAAACCAATTTTTTGCTTAAAGTCCAAAAGAAAATATATATACATACTCAACCTAACCATACTCATTATCAGAGCCGTGTGTCTTGTTTTAAAATGAGTTCTCTTCTTTTGAGAAATATTTATTTTGTCATCCTATTTTTCACCGCATAAAACTGTCCGTACCAGCGGTTTTATTTTATAAATTAACTTTTATGTATCAGCATGTTTTCATTTCATTCTGATTCGTTTCGTTTCGCAGTTTATAGGTACCCCTTTTGTTGCCCCTTTTCTACATTTGATATTTTAATCAAAAGTTTAAAAAATCAAACATTCAAAAAGTGAAATAATCAAAATTGCACGTTAGGTTTAGTATATTTAAAGTTTGATCAAATTTCTAAACTATCAAATTTAAAAACGATATTTAGAATTTTAATATTTTAATTATTTGTTTAAAATTTCAAAATTTCAAAACTTTTACACAATTTGGAATTTTGATATTTTAAAACTTTGATCAAAATTCCAAAAATCTAAATTTTCAAAACTTTATAAAACTTTGATATGATAAGTGTTACACGGACCTTTTATATAGTCATTTCATAAACTTTACTGTTTGTATAAATTATTCTAAATAAGAAGGATGTTCTTATCCAAAGCAGACATCCCTAGCCGTATTTGGCACAACTTTTTTCAATTTTTGGTCCTCAGTGCTGTTCAACTTTGTACTTGGTTTGGCTTTCGAATTTATGTTTCTGGGCGTCACTGGTAAGTCTTGTTTGGACGAGACGCACTTCTGGCGTATTAAATTTTAAACCTGGTGCCTTTTTGTTAGCTATTAGTCGTATGTTTCTCTGTCCAATATAATCTCCTATTTATTTGTATTGTAGTTCTGTAATCTTGTGATGTCATTTTAATGTTATATTTAACATTGCCATTAAAGCGGGAGGTTTGGCATGCCACAAAACTAGGTTCAATCCACAATTTTGTTTCTTTAAAAAATGTCCTGTTCCAAGTCAGGAACATGGCCATTGTTATATTAATGTTCTTTTCTGTGTGAGTTACATTTTAACGTTGTGTTTCTTTTGTGTCGTTTGTTTCTTCTTATATTTGAATGTGAATTCACATTATTATAAGACGTGTCACGGTACTTTTCTATCCAAATCCTTGTATTTAGTTTTGATGTTACATTTGTTATTTTCATCGGATTTTGTCTAATGCTTAGTTCGTTTCGGTGTGTGTTACATTTTAATGTTGTGTCGTTGTTCTCCTCTTATATTTAATGCGTTTCCCTCAGTTTTAGTTTGTAACCCGGACTTGTTTTTTTTCTATCGTTTTTTGAGTTTTGAACAGCGGTATACTACTGTTGCCTTTATTTCTATACCAGTCAACAAAAGAAACGATACAACACTTTGATCAAAATTAATATTTTACCGTTTAGTACAAAACAATTAGAAATAGAAAGAATATGTTAATTTAACGTTATCCGTGACAAAGTAACAAAAAATAACGTTTCAGACAGTTTATGGACCGAATACGGGTGGACCACAGTCTTGTTTGAGAGCCCATTTGCAAGCTTTGTAGAGTTTCGGGTGCTTTATGAACACGTCTGCCAATTTGATCCTACAAATGTTCTATAGAAGAGAGATTCTGTGATAATGCTGACCAAGGTAGAACTCGAAAATGGTTTTTGCTCACGATAGTCCATACAAGTCCATGACACTTGACATCTGGCGTTATCCTGTTCGGAAAACGTTGTTGATACCACATTGTCCAATGTCATCCCTATATCTCAAATCGTTCAAGTCAACATCAACGATTTTTAACTGTGTGCGTTTGTTGTGGCATATTCCACCCAATGCCACCGAACTTCCGACTCCAAAACAGTTGCGGAATCGTAAAAGACGTATCACACGATTTTGACAATGTGACGTCACACGGGGTCCGCCGCTACGGGGTATATCATTTGTTGAGCCGGATTGCCTAAGACTAATCATCAAGTCTTTGATTGTTATTCCTGCCCCTGAAAATGATTTGCCACGTCAGCGTCCGTCATCACAGCTCTGGCCATAGTAACAGCTTGTTTATGCTCATTTTATGTACCTGAGGCATCAATTCTCTATGTTTTTCACCATTTTCTTAAATTGCAAATTGTTTACCTAATGCAGTAGCCCAATTATTGACATACAACAATTTAAATGCTTCATTGATCCACGGCGAACTCGATAACCGGACAAAAAAAGTAACATTCAGGATTTTCGTCATATTCTTTTCGGATGTGTTTTGCAAAAAAATACTTAACAGAATGATGCTTTTGACGTTGAATACAGAACCAAACCGATACAGAAACATTCAATAGAAAAATATAGAATTATTGACAAATTTAACTTTGTATCGTTTCTTTTGTTGACTAGTACATGTATAGCTTTTACGGTTGAATGACTATTTCAAACTTTCTCACTTCTACAGCTACGTTACCATTTCAACTTGCCATGAAGTGATAAAAGTTGATATTTTTTTGTAATTTTGATATAATTTTTTATGTTTCATTTTAAAAGTTAAGAATCATATATGCGATATTGAGTCAAATCGGTAAATAAAACTAACAACCTTTTATTAAATTCCTGTCAAACTAGAATCGCACTTGCAAAACTATGCATTAAAATTTGTTTGGTTGTTGATGAAATAAGTATCGAACGTAAATGAATTAACAAATCATTTACGGTAGTGATTATCGATAATTCAAAAGCACTTCATCGCACTCAAATTATAAGGTGTTATTTGGATTACAGTATGCAGCTTTGAATATCAGCTTTGTAACTCCTATTACTCTTTAAATCAAAACGACTTGTTTGATTGTCTTGAAAGTGTCAATACACATCGAATAAATAGAATTTATATTTCAATCAGCGCATTCCATTTCTAGTTACATCCACAAATTACATTCAGAAATTGTCTATTTAAAGGAATAGATACTTTATATGATTAAATTGCATAATTCGTTTCATGTTTCGTTTTCTTTGTCTCAGACTGTTTTTAAGCATATGATTAGGATAAAAAGCCCCTTTCTAATAAATCCTTTAAAACATAATGACATAATTTTAATACAGTGATTATTATGTGAAGTTGAATTCCTTTAAGGAGTATTAAAGGGAAGTGATCATATCAATATATATATATAAGCATTCTAGATTCCATCTTTTCCATTAGAATTATTGACATAACCAATTTCCATTGAATGATTTCAATGTTGATTCATATTTACAAACAATTCGTCAAGGAACATATGTACACATTTTATCGGTTTTGTACTAAAATGAGCAACACAACAGATGTTTATGAAGCAGGATCTGCTTACAATTCAACCCAATGTTTGACTGAGTTCGTGTTTCTCAGTCTGTAGTTGTCTATGTTGTATTGTGTGTACTGTTGTATGTTTGTCTTTTATTTTAGGTACATGGCGTTGTCAGTGTATTTTCAACTTATGAGTTTGATTGTCCCTCTGGTATGTTTCGCCTCTCTTTTAATTACTAGTGCACATATGTCAAAATGAACATGTTGGAACAATGTCTATCGACTTATTATTGTATATAGCTGGCTACTAAAAACAGTACCATAGATATAGGAAGATGTGGTGTGAGTGACAATGAGACAACTCTCCATGTATGAATCGATGGCTGGAGAGGTTACTAGACAGTTAAATATTGATATTAATTTGTTAAAAACAGTATAAATAACTGAAATGTGTAATGAGCATGTGACAAACAGGAATCAAACGAGTAACTCATATCCCCATCTTTTCAAAGTTAAATTATGCAATGTCAAGCATTATTTTGTCATAATTTTAAACAAAATGCCAGTCATTCCATATCAAAACAAAATGTTACCTTGACTTGTGCTAAATTTCACAAAGATTTTTACTTTTTATTGCATATTGGAGCACACTGGTCTCTGAAATGCTGGTAGTACAAAACAGGTACTAATGTTTTGATCATCAGGACAAATATGCCGTCCTTTTTCATTTCTTATCTTATCTTTTTATTATTCATAACAAATTTTCAACAAAGGGTTCTACAAAAATCCAGGTCCTACATAGATATAAGAAGATGTGGTATAAGTGCTAATGAGACACCTTTTCATCCAAGTCACAATTAATAAAAGTACACCATTATAGGTCATAGTACCGTCCTCGACGCAGAGCAATTTGACCAACTCCAAACAGCAAGTTTTTAAGAGCTACAAAAACGACTAGTGTAAAACCACGGTATACTCTATATAAAAAAAACAAGAAAAACTAAGGAACCACAACAACAAACGACAACTGCTAAACACCATATTCCTGACGCAGGACATGTGCAACCGAATACAGCGGGTTTAAATGTTTCACCGGCGCAAAACATTGAAACAACAGTCTCTCATTACAAAATAGAAACCACATACTATACAGTAGCATTAAATCGGCTTGACTCAATCAAAAAGGTAAATAAAAAAAACAAGTTAACATACACTGTACAAAAAAATTGATATATGACAATATAAATACATATAATATGTAAAACAATTTCGAAAAGAACGCAGCAACCTGGGACAACAAGACGTTGGTTAAATTAACGTACGACAGCGGTAACTTTGAATATAATAATTGTATAATTAGGAGTATGGACATATTGGTTTTACAAAATAAATTTCTTGTTCATATTTCAAAAACAAAAGGGAAAATTTTCGAAATACTAAACACTTATCAACGGTGGTACATAGAAAAAAAATAGTGAGACGAAATATTACGCCAAACCACCAAACATAGAATGACAAAACTGCATTTCAAATCTCTTACATCACTAATTAAAAGAAACAAGTTCCTGTATAAATCAAGTGAGTAATTGTTTTTTTCTCACTCGCAACATATACTTAAATATACCTGGTATAAGTACAATGCCAAAACAACTCTTTAAAAATAGGATACTTTTAACTTCAAAAGGTGACGAAATTGATGAGATAACAGGTTGGTCTCTTATGGATAGTTGTCTTTTTGTCACTCGTACCACATATTTCTTTTATTTTAAGAGAGAGGAGGGAATTAAAGTTGATTGAAATATATTCCTCAGGAAACATATATGAAATTGTTTATACATTTGTCAGTAGACATGTATTCACAAACATGAACAATCAAATCGATATTTTGCACTGTCGTTTTCTTTCGAACAATATTGGTACTTAAAGACACAGAGCATGCGGAAGTCTGTATTACAATAACGTTAACAATGATGAATACAATGATAGTATGTGTTGAACCTTGAAATCAAGTTCAGTTATCGAAGTTGTACTAAAGATTTGATGAATGCATACTATCTTATTAAACGTAGCAAAGCTACAAAACAAATAAATAAATGTTATTCATAGAATGTCATATTTTTTGTTGTTTGTCAGTCATGCTGACGATAGTTACAATGATTAGCATAAAATGGAATTTGTTTGATATACGAAAATTAAAACAGTATGCGTAAATAGTCATATAAGGTACTATTAACTCAAATAATCCTATCGGACCCACTGAGTTCGGTAACTAATCTCTAAATCCAAAAATTAGGGCAAATTATAGATATTTGTTATTTATTTCAAACCATACTTTAGTATATAAAACTTTTTATTTGCAATATTTATATGTAACCTTGATGTCTTATCATCTTAGTATAAATTTAAAAAAAAACAATCGGCAACCACAAAGCCGTTTTCACAGAATTTTATTATGTTTTCATGTTAGTTTTTATCAAAAGAATATACAATATGATTACAACAGACAACTCTCCAACAGAGAACAAATAAAGCTGTAGATCACTTACCGCTTTCATTAATGAGGCCCGAAATGACATTGTAAAACAATTCAAACGAGAAAACTAGCGGCTTTATATATGTACAGAATAATGAATGAAAAATTATGTAACAGAGCACCAAACGACGACCATTGGTTTTTAGGCTCCTGATCTGGCACAGCGCATGCAGATGTGGTAGGGTTAAACACTTTTAAAGACATCAAACTTGCCATAAACTGGAACAGTGGTGTAACAGCACAACATAAGAACAGACTACTGTAAATTCAGAAATTATTGTGATACTGTCATTCTTGCAAAAAATGCAATAATAAATTCAAGCAATAATTCTTGAATTTACAGATTTCACTTATCATATGGATACATTTAGAAATATATCTAACAAACCACAGACTGGACGTAGACGAGTACTTCACCACAACAGAAAGACACTGAGTACATATCTGTGAGAATAATCGCAGTTACTGACAGCTTATTCAAAGCCAATAACGACTAATGAAACAAATCGTGCATCTTATAATAAAATTCAAATAAATACACACCAAGAATATAAAAAACGAGAAACCAGAAGTGTTAAAGAACAAACGACAACCTCTCAAAACCATTAACGTGACTTAGACATGTGTCAACAATTGCAGCGGGTTTACTAAATTTAGTCCTGGTACCTATGATGAGTTTATTTACACATTTTATCAGACGTCAACCTCCACTATAATATTGAAACAGCAGTATACCATTAAAGCATAGATTGACTCAATATAAATATAAACACAAACCAGTTAACATACACTGACAGAATTTTATCTATGGCACAAATTAAACTAAATACAATGGTTAAAAAAATTTATCAAAAAGACAACATCAACCTGGGACAATATGACGTTAAATGAAATAATGTACACAGGTATCTTTAAATATTATAATGCTGTTGCAACATTTAGGAGTACGGAAATATTTCTTACAAAATAAATTTGCTGGTCATAGTGCGAAAACAGAAGTAAAAATGTATCGTACTACTAAACATTTATCAAAGGTGGAATATATAACAAGCACAAAATAATGCGACGAGAAATACCACAAAACAAACAAACATTAAAGTACAAAACTGCATTACAAAACTCTTACATGACACATTAAAATAACGAGTTCATGTATCTATCAAGTGAGCACGTTTTTTTCTCATTCGGAAAATTTGCTTAAACACATCTGGCATAGCAACAGTGCCAACACAACTCTTTAATTTGGATGCTTTTGACTTCATAAGGTGACTTAATGGTTGGGACAACATGTTGGTCTGTTGTGATGATTTGTCACATTGACAATCATACCACAAATATAAATATAAGAAGATGCGGTATTATGCCATAGAGGCAACTCTCGATCTAAGTCACAATTTGCAGAAGAAAAATTTTCTTTCTTTTATAACAAAATGGAACTAAATATGATTTAAATATTTTCAAGAAATCGTCCTTCTGTATACATTTGTCAGTAGACATGCATTCACAAACATTAACAATCAAATCGATATTTTGCACTGTCGTTTTCTTTCGAACAATATTGGTACTTAAAGACACAGAGCATGCGGAAGTCTGTATTACAATAACGTTCACAATGATGAATACAATGATGATATTTGTTGAACTGGAAATAAAGTTCAGCTATCAAAGTTGTACTGAAGATTGGAAGAAAGCATACTATTTAGTTCGACATAGCAAAGCTTCAAAACAAGTAAATACATGTTATTCATAGAGTGTCATAATAATTGTTGTTTTTCCGTCATGCTGACAATCGTTACAGTTATAAGCATAAGATGGAATCTGTTTGGTATTTAAGGAAAATAAATCAGTCTGCTAACGAATAATATTTACTCAAATATTCCTATAGTACCCACTGATTTCGTTAATCAATCTCAACATACGAAAAATTACTTTTCAATATTTGTATGTAATCTAAAAATCCTATAATCGTAGTATAAATTACAAATTGAAATCGGCAACCATAAAGTTGTGCTCACAGAGTGTTATTATGTTTATTAGTTGTTAGTTTGTTGATAAAAAAAAAGATGTGATATACTTGCCAAAGACACAACTCTCAACCAGAGACCAAATAAAGCAATAGGTCTCTAAACGGCTTTTAAGAATTAGCAAAGCACATAATGCACAACCCGCTATAAGAGGAGCCGAAATGACAATGAAAAACAATTCAAACGAGAAAACTATATTATGTGTACATAATAATAAACGAAAATCAATTATGCAGTATAGCAACATACGACGACCAATGACTTGCGGACTCGTGACTTTGGACAGCCACATACCGAATGTGGCAGGGTTTAACTCGACTTCAATCCTCCTATAACCTGTCTCATTGGTGGAACAGTAAAACATAAGAGCAGACTTTCAAAATCTGTCCAAAAAGGTTTAAATCATGGGATGGATACACTTAGAAATATATCTAACAAAACACAGAGTGGACATAGACGTGTACTTATTCATCCACACAACAGAAAGACACTTTGTAAAGATATGAGAGTTCTTGCAGTTACTGACAGCTAGTTCAAAGCCACAAAAACGACTAATGAAACAAAACATGCATCTTATACTGAAAAAACAATCAGTTTAAATCAAACATACATTGAATTTAGTTTAATGACTACATAAACAGTCAGAGAAAAATGTTAAATTACAGGTAGATATACACAACGGTATATAATGCAAATAAATCAACTCCTCATAGGTTTTCGGATTAAAATTTGAACGCCAATGCAGAAACATAGAAATCATCACCTTATACTGGTACTAAAACTTATGTCTGATTCTATTTGTGACTTTCATCAAATAACAGACAACGAGGTACTGTAGCACTCATAAGTTACGCCCCCTACAATATGTCGTGAAAACTGATCGACTTTTGGTGCTGCGCAAAACAAATCAGTGCTTGTATATCAGTGATCTTTAGATTGGGAATGTATATTATAGGTGGTGTCCTTGAGTTAATGTGAAATATATTATTTCTTGTCTCTGCTTAACAACATTTGACCTGACATACAGTGTAAGTTCACCTAATAATATGCTCTATTCATTCATATAGGTTACTTTGATTTACATTTCACTTCAATCATTTTCTTACGAAAAACAAAAATGTATTTAAGAATAGATAGCTGGATTGAACATTTATTTCAGAATCAAATCTTACAAATGAAAGACAACAGCTTTGAATTACATAAAATTGAGAATGGAAATGGGGAATGTAATTTGTAACTATATAAACAACGCTTGATCAAGTGAAATTTTGGGGAAAATTGTACATTTTCACTTTAAATTAAATTGGTGTCGACAATGAAGAGAATTACTGCGACACATAGTCAATTTGAAGATAGTATTTGTGTTATTGTTTGGAAGGTTGACTTCAAAATATACAATATTGAAATAAAACACAGAACACATAATTGAATTGTGTTGATCCTTGCAATGATAATTTCAATAAACGTAATATTTTCCTATTTAATACTTGACCTGATGCTCATCGAGCGATAGGCTCTCAAACGTATGCGCCAAGTGAAATGAGGATATTATGAATGAAATATTCAAATATATGCCACAAGAAACGCGTTTTTATTGGGAACTAAAATGTCAATTGACTTTTTAATGAAACCTTTTAGGTTTAGTGCTTAAAACTAGACATGTTTAAGTGTATTTGGAGTCTATCGGGAGAAATTTCTGAATTAAAATTTTGTTTATTTTTTTTTATTAACATTCAAAGCCATTATAATGTCCATTAATCGTAGTTACAAATTTAAATAGTTGACTAGATTTTAAGGCATTTTTAGAGAGAAATTGTATGTTCATTATTACAACAATCATCTATTGTTCATACATTTAACATGTTGACACGTATTTTCAAAACTTGTAAATCAAATCAATATTTTCTTAGTGTCTTTTCTTTCGCAAAATTTTGAAACTTGAAAACAACGAGCATACAGAAGACGATATTTAAATGTATAATTAATTTTGACGATAACAATGATGATGTTTGAAGATCCTGGAAATTAAGTTCAGTAATCGAAGATGTATTAACGATAAGAAAACTGCAGACTATGTAATTGTACGGTACAAAGCTATAAAAACAAGCGAAGAAATTTTATTCATAGAAGTCTATAATTCTTATTATTTGTCAGTCATACTGACTATCGGTACAGTCATAAGCAGAATATATAATTTGTTTTTAAAATAAGGAATTTCGCACAGTACCCTAACGAATAATGTTTATTCAAGTAATTTCATGGTCGTGAAACAATCTCATAATCCAAAAATTAGTGCACAACTATAGTTTGATTTTAATTTGTTTACATTACAAACAATTAATGCTACAAATGCTATTGACATATAAGTTTTGTGTCATAGTATTGTTTTAAGGTTGATTATCACACAAAACCTAATTTTATTTGATCCTGGCTATTATAACTTCAATGAGTAGACTAGTTTCACTCGTTTGATATTAGAACTTGAGCGCATCGCTAGACAAAAATGATGTGTTGGTTAATAGTTAAATGGCATTAGAAACATAAAGAAAAATGACACAAAATAAACTTTTTCGATAGAGTAAACAAAACGTATGAAAATCAATCTTGAGGACACTAAATTAATCAGAACGATTGGTCATGGTTTGGCCTACCTTTTTAAAAGTGTATCGAGTGCGTTTTTATTGACGACTAAAGTGTTTTTTCACTTGACTTCTTTATAAAACGTTTTAGTTTTTTAGCTTATAATTAAACATGTTATTTGTAAATTGTATGTTGTCTGGAAAAGCAATGAACTGAAATAAACTGTTTTGATCACTACTACTTATTGGAATACATTTTAAGTAATAGCTCTCAACTAAAACTATTCATAGTCTTGATATCCTCCAATGTCATTCCAGTTGCACTGACAACAATTTTAAATAGACGTGTAAAATTTCCGTGATTAGATTGACATTTTGGGTTGCAAATAATAAGTTTGACATTTTGGGTTGTAAATAATAAGTATAAACTTCTTTTCTTTCCTGCACTTTCGACGATTTAAAGATTGTTTAATGAGTGAGATTGCTTCCGCCAAGTTTGATAATGTAATGATTTTGATATTAGAAAATGTTGAATTTTTCTATATTGTATTTTATATTTTGTACACATTCCGTTAAGACTAATCGGAAACGGGAATATTTAATCCTGATCTGAGATCCAGAAATTATGCAACAACATTCCAGATTAAAAAGTTATTTCAACTAAAACGTAAACAGTATTGAACGTCATAATTGCGACATAATAACTTTTTTTTATTATAATATTATATCAAGCACATTTATGCGTTTAAAATATTTTGTAAAACGATATATAGACCTAGCTAGTATATATCATTATTACCAAATTATGTACAGTATTTTCAACTGTGATGCAACACATACACCTTAAAGATCCGATGAGCTACGTTAATAGTGAGGTAAGTGGGAATGTTAGAATGACTAAGTACGGGATAACTTTATATTAGATGGTACAGTAACAATGCTGTGGATAATTCTATGAAATTGTATAAGTATTGTACTAAAGTAGCGTTCGACCAGTGTTAATATTAGGAGATAAATAGAGGCAAGTCATGACCCAAATAGCTATAGCTTTCCGCCTTGCTGCAGCGTCTACATTGTTGTGTATGTTATCACAGTCATCATGAGATTATATATAGTGTTGGTTGTTTTTTTCATTATCAAAAATGAACATTCATTTGTAGTTATTTTTCTTTAAAAGTAACTGTTTTAGTTAGTCTTCCTGTGACGTTAACATTAGGTTTCATCCAGCGATTCAGCACTCCTTCCCCTGACAATTTTATAAACGGTAAAATAATTGATCCAGTCAAGTCAATTAATCCCCATTAGTTGGAGAAGAAAATGTCTCTCTAGTAGTCAAGTTTGAAACAAATTACATTGCGGTTTTCACTGGTATCGTACGTGCACGTCTAAATACTTTCCGCAGCAGAAATGAAATTTAGAGAATGGCATTTCTATACGTCTGCTTCATAAGAAGACATTGTTTATAAATTAGGGTTATCAGAGACGCATCAAAGATTGAAAAAAGAATTACGCCTTAAAGTTTCCTATTGGTGATAAAAAAATGTAAATAACTAACCTAAATTGAAATGACGATCACACCGATTTCTTCGTATAATTAAAAAAAAAATGGATATAACGATATAGGATTTTAGAGCTGTTTCTGTTAAAAACTAATTTCCAATATACGTGCAGTTAACGGCAATTCAGAAGTTTTTTTTAGCTTTTTGTAATAATTGATTTATGTATGAATCAAATAATGTCACATATCTTCATATGATCTACGACGAATATACATTGTCATGATTGTTTGAGTTTATATACACGTATTCATCAATTGAAGAGATAACAGTGTTTAACGGATAAAAGAAAAAACACATTTCATTTATTGAAACTAAGGCCGTGTTCACATTGAGCTATGTTCGGTGTGGTGATAGCGTATTCAACACTTAAACTAAACTCTATTACGGTCCCATTGATGCAATCAATATTGACATCAGTTTTTGACCAGATACAGTCGATACTCAATGCAGGCCATGTGTGGGTTATGTGTACATAACACAGTTGATTCAATGGTTAATATGATTGGACACTTTTATGTTCACTTAAAGAAGCGATTTATTGCTGCTAGAATATTCATGCTACCCCTGTTTATAGCACAGCTCACTTATGCAGCGTGAAATTTATTTTCAATTTTCTAATAATGTCCTGTACCACGTTAGGGATATAGAATTTGTTATCAAATATTTCGTTTCTATGAGTGTTGGCGGGTTTTCTTTTGTATGACGTCTGTGTTCCTGCTGTTCCTTTGTTTCCCTCTTATAGTTGATGTATTTTCCTCGGTTTTTTGTTTGTGAAAATTTGTGTTAAATCAGTGAACAGGAATTTTATAGCTAATGTCCTTTTTAGGCTACCGCAAACTATAGGATATTTTGCAATGTCACTCGTCAACTTTTCACATAAAGGCTTCCGAAAATAACAATAGGATATTTACAATGTCACTCGTCAACTTCTCACATTAACGCTACCAAAAATAACTACATGATATTTTGCAACGTCACTCGTCAACTGTTCACATTAACGCTACCAAAATAACTACAGGATATTTTGCAATGTCTCTCGTCAATTTCTCACATTAAAGCTACCGAAAATCACTATAGGATATTTTGAATGTCATTCGTCAACTTCTCACGTTAACGCTATCGAAAGGATATTTCACAATGCCTCTCATTAAAATGTCACGTTAAGGCTACCACACATTACTATAGAATATTTTGCATTTTGACTTGCCACTAATAAACAGTAATCGTGGTCATAGAGATTCGATACTTATTTCATTTTTTACAATTCGAATAAAAAAAACAGCCAGTGTAATAGTTTTATGGTCAGCTGATAATGAACAAATGGCTATTGGGTAATTTATCGTAGTCTGCCATAACATGAACGTTTGTGCACTTTGAACCAGAGGAATATTCAAACAGAAGTCATTACGTCTAATTATTATTATTCTACCACGCCATTCGACCTACATGTCTTATCTTTCATAAGAAGTGTAATTTATAGTCCGTTAATTTTCCAGATGATTTCATTTCATTTCCAGTGATATCAATAAGATGAGGAAATATTTGATTCTGAGAGGGTTTTAAGGTCTTGCAAAAACTCAATTACATTTCGACTTTTGTTCTGCTACAGACAGTGTCATTTGTTATCCATTTTAATTATCTTGACTTGTCAACTTATTTTCATAAGAATATAAATGTTCCTCGTTAAAGTATACTTTTTAACTTGGAAATCTACATCAAAGGTAAGCTTTCAATGCGACAAGACCTGATTTATAGTTTATGTCTAAAATAAGCGTCTTCAGAATAAAAACAGAATAGAAATCATATAAACATTGCACAATCACGATTGTTAACGAACAAGGTATTATTGTTGTTGCTTAATCAATGACATAACTTTACACATAATCATAATGGATCAACTGTATCAATTGCAAAATGTAAGAATCAACCAAAAACATTTGATCAAATTTATTACTTGAACCGATTTACAGTCAACACTTCTATCAAATGAAACAAATTTCGTGTCTCCGAAACCTTAACAATTGAGTACCAAGGATGTGTAAATAAGATGTAACGTTATGAGGTTTTCTACACGAAAGAGCCCTTACATAGTATTTTAACTCATGTAATGTAAACCTAGACTAACGGGCTTGTGTCTTACTTTCTACTTTATTTGTTAATTTATGAATTATGAATTATAGATAAGTATACTTCTGATTTGCTTTGGCCTTTTTTTTTACTTGTAGACGAAACGTGCTGTTGACGTAATGGGCTTAGTTCTATGATTTATGATGAGGTAATTGAAAACCATGTCAGTATCAAAGCTCTGAATATTGAGCTGATGATACTCTCGGAGACTAACATTCCAACAGTATCAATTTACTCTAAGTCATTCAAACAAACACTTTAAAATAGTTGTCTTGCATTCAAAGTTTGACAATATAAACATATCTTTCAAAACACCATACACATATTGCTTTTTAATTACTAGTATATTATTAGATTAGAGGTTTACATTAATAAAAGAGCAGATGATTTGATATTATTGCTATTGAGACAAAAAACCACCAAAGTTCAAATGAAAAAGATTTTTTCAAACTTTAGAAACATATATTTGTTTTTACGTTTAAATATGTTTAAATGAGTGGTCTATTTTGCTATGAATTTACCAAAATAAAACCTTATAAACCAATAATCTGGCGAACTTAAATAAATTTGGCACTTGTAAAGGCAAATGAATTGAAATAGCTACAACGATCTAACTATCATATGAACTTCTACAATGTAAGCTGAAAAATATTTAGTCTTATTTAGAATTTAAGTAAATTTATCATACAGGCAGGTGAATGGCTGTATTAATTTGTTTGCAGATTACTCAAGTTATGTTAATTCACATAGAAGAAAACTAGTAATTGATAAGTTATTTTAATGCAATTTAGCATATATCATAGTGCAATTGTAGAAATACACAGTTCTTGATTAATTTCAAATCAGGGGACTGAACTCTACTAGATTTCAACAATGGATTTATCAGAAAATAAAGTTGGAGAAAATTTTTACTCATTTCTTGTTTTTAAAATTGAACTGAATGCTATAGTAAAAACTGTATAATTTGTGGAACAAGCTACATGAAAATGTCATGCTAGATCAAAGAGTTTGTACCAATAATTATTATGAATTTGTATTGTCAAACGAAAACGTAATACTTGTTTTTGTTTTGTGGTTCACTAACAATTTGAAAAATTATGTTATCACTTTAATAGTATGTAGTTTAGGACAAGGTACATTTGTGTATATCTGTTTTTATTTAAGATACCATAACTTTTCAGGAATATGACAGTTCTTGTCCATTCGTTTTTGATGCGTTTTGTTTTTTGATTTTGCCATGTGATTATGGACTTTTCAAATTGATTTTCCTCTGAGTTCAGTATTTTTGTGATTTTACGTTTTACTCATTCGACCTCAGAACTCGTTTTCTGATCTGAATGATTCTGTCTATAATAACTTTAATAACTTTGACTGAAGAAATAGCAATGCATCGAAAGCTAATTTTCTTTCGTGGTATTTGGTTCTTATGAATGATTTCCATCTATGGAAAATTGATAGAAATAATATGGCAAAAGTACATTTTGTTGAGCCTTTGCCTATATTTATCTGACACTAATAAGCTTTTAAGCTGACCATATCACGCAATGTCTGATCGAATGATGCTAGGGTTATTAAATACATTATATGATTAAAAG
The DNA here is from genome assembly GCF_963676685.1 of Mytilus edulis. Taxonomy (NCBI): domain Eukaryota; kingdom Metazoa; phylum Mollusca; class Bivalvia; order Mytilida; family Mytilidae; genus Mytilus; species Mytilus edulis. The sequence continues at coordinate 16,991,686 of NC_092348.1, read as the reverse complement.
TTAACACTGATTGACAAATTAACTCACTAATAACACTCATTTGACCCTTTTAAGAAAGAACTTGCTACTCTTTGACTCCTCACCATCATTGCATTATTCTAAAAAGTATACATATTAGTCTACTTCTGGTTTAGTTAGGTTATAAATACTTAATTTGTATCAATTGTGAGAATTTATTCAAAGGAATAATACCACAGAAAATCGAACTTTCATATAAAGTAATCGAACTTGGTTCTAGTCATTTCAAATAGGAACATGGTTCCTAATGCAAAAGTAACGTCAAATGTAAAAAACCAACAAAGCGATTCAAGTTTCCTTTACAATCATTGCAGACATGAGTCAAGTGTAATTGGTAATCTGTATTTCCAAATCATTGCTTTGGTAAATATGTCTGTAACGCATGTTCCTTTTCTATTGTTACATAGTTTTATTTAATGTTCGTATATTTAATATCAATATTTTGACTATACAAATATACATTTTTGCTGACAAGATATGTCACCAGTTTATCGTAAACAAGTGACTGTTTACAATGATAGGATTTTGCATGACGTATTTATTTTTGAAAAGTATAGAATGAGGGATAGTTATATGTTGATCTTTCAAAAAGAAAGCGTTTATTCGTCTATGACTTTAAAAGAGTCATTGTAATATTTTGATTGAGTATTGATTTATATGACGATTAATCCCTTCATATATTTTGACGCTTACCATGTCAGTTCTTATGGAGTTCGAGAAATTCTCTCTTTTTTCGCCTGTTACCTTTAGTTTTTGTCCCCAGCTCTGATGTTTGACATTGAACATTTGCAAACTATTATCGCCATTAATCTTATTTGTAATATCAATAAAAACACGTAAAATTCAAGTTAAAAATTCAAAAGATAGAATACAATAATAGTATGACAACGAATTCAAAACAAACACTTTTGTTTTATTAATATATGCATAACAATGCTTTGTCTAATATTTCACGGTTAATAAAACTTACGAATAATACATACTACTTCGTCTACTTAAGCAGAGAATGTCAACACAAGTCACTACTAAGCTATAAATATCTTCTTGCATATATACACAATGCTTTTGAAGTGTAAATATGTGACGTTTTCACCTTTATTTTGAAACTGCTTTTTTTGTCCTTAAAATTATTTTTTTCTTTAAAGTTATACGAGTTGTTTTCAACAACGCTTTTTTAAGGTTGAAAATGTATCAAGACCACTAGAAATAGAGACATAATGCCTGTATACACTTATTTGTTCTTGTAAGGTAATTTAGAAAGAATTTAAAACATTTCTGGCAGATGATAATTTCACGACAACATCTGCCATATCAACAGTTTTAACAATTGCTCTTACGTACATAACTGTCAGTCTTTGAAAATAGACAAACATAAAGTATTGAATCTGTACTTTTGTTTCAGATAATATATGTCGCTTAGAAAAGCATTATTTTTGTTTATCTTCGGGCACCTGTCGTTGTAATTAACTATCCGGTATTGCCTGAAAGCCATTCTATTTATTGTTATTTCTTTATACTGGCTCTTCAAAATTAATCTGCAAGCTTGTCTATTTTGGTATTTTTCTGACAAGTAATTTGTAAGCATTTATAATCAAACAGTTTGATGACAAATATTCAGTTTACAACATAGTTTTTACAATAATTTTAAAATTTCCATAAACTATTTCTTAATTTGTAAATATTGTTTTTTGCAGGATTAAGTACTTTATATATTACTTTTATTTGTATTTCTTTTTTATGTCAATTTAGGTATACACCTTAGTTAAGCTTTATTTGAATGCCGGTGTTTAAAAGCGAACCATTGGATATTTATCTTTTCTTTCGTCCGTTTACATGTAGGATTTAATTAAGAATATGATCTATTCAACAAAAGGTATACACCAAATGCTATATGTTTATATGTGCCTGTCCCCAGTCAAGAGCATGTACTTAAGTGGTTGTTGTATATTGCTGTATAACGTTTTTGTTTTCGTTCATGTTTTGATACACAAGTTAGTTTGCTAGTTTGAATTTATTTACATTTGTGATTTCGGGGTCCATTATAGCCGACTATGCATGCGTAATAGGCTTTGCTATTTGTTTAAAGCTCTACGGTAACCTATAGCTGTTAATATCATGACCTATGACATTTTCTACCCCAGGAATAGATTACCTAAGCTGTATTTGGCAACATTTTTATGAATTGTTGGTCCTCAATGCTGTTCAACTTCGTATTTTATTTGGACTTTTTGGAATGGAGCGTCACTGATAAATCATTTGAAGACGAATCGCGCGTCAGGCGTTAATATAAAATTTCAATCCTGGTATCAATGATGAGTTTATTTACTACCACTTGGTCGATGCCACAGTTTGTGGAGTTTTGACTCTACGAGGGTATCACCAGCCCAGTAGTCAGCACGTCAGTGTTGACTTGAGATATCATTGAAATATTCATAATTATACATTTATTGTTAACAAACCTTTTAATTTTTGAAATACTAAGGATTTTCTACCTCAAGAATAGATTACCTTAGCTGTATTTGGCAAAACTTTTATGAAGTTTGCTCCTCAATGCTCATCAATTTCGTACATCATCTGACCTTTTTAACAATTTTTTTATTCGGGCGTGACTGATGAGTCTTTAAAAGACGAAACGCACATCTGGTGTAATTATAAAATTCCAATCCTGGTATCTATGATGAGTTTATTGATGTCTTGTGGATAGTGGTATCATTAGCAATCATACTAGATAATATTCTTTATGGGAGGTCAACAGTAAAAAATACATTCTTCGTACCATGGATTATGAAATTAAGTTAGCAATACATACATTTTATGTTTTAAGAAAAAATGTTAAACCGAGGTAAATGTGCAGTACAAGTGGAACCTTCAGGCTGGTCTACCGAGTGATCATCTCGCATGGTCAAACGAACATCCATTAAGGTTTGTTTTGAAGATGAAATGAATACGTTTTACGACCATACTGCTACAGTATATATATATATATACCATTGTAACCCTTCTGATGGAGATATATTTACAAACACTCCAAATATAGAATGCGTGTGTACAGTAAATTACCTGTGTCTTCTTATTTTCATACGAGGTTGTCATTTTATTTATTTCGATTTATGAGGTTGACTGTTCCTCTGGTATTTTTCGCCCCTCTAACTCGTAATATAAGAATTCAAAATAACTTCAAATACATTAAAAGCATTGAAAGGGTACGAATCAAATAACATCAGACATGCTATAAAGAAACTAAAATTTCTAAAAATATCAAAACCAACACGGCCATTATCGAAAAACGACAAAACAATATACTGAAGCCCAGTTCCCGATGCGGTATTTTCTCGCTGCAATAAAGACCATTAGGTGGATGCTTTCTGCTCTCTGGTCGGGTCTCTTTTACAAGTTCTCCGTTTCAATAATTTATTCTAAATTACACATACAACACAACAAAAATCACATTTTATCATATATACCATTTATAACACTTCGGTGTTGACATGAATATCAATAATGTGGTCATTTTTATAAAACTTTGAATTTTCGAAAAACTAAGGATTTTCTTATCCCAGGCATAGATTACCTTAGCCGTATTTGGCACAATTGTTTTGGAATTTTTTATCCTCAATGCTCTTCAACTTTTTACTTGTTTTGCTTTATAAATATTTTGATAAGAGCGTCACTGATGAGTCTTGTGTAGACGAAACGCGCGTCTGGCGTACTAAATCATAATCCTGGTACCTTTGATAACTAATTACTAGAAAAACAGAAAGATACTGGTTATAACAAATGTTGAATTTCAGTCTTGCAGTTACAATGCACCCCGGAAATCCATGTTAATCAAATCATAATTGCACATATTAAGGTTGCATTTCTGTAAATATATAATGCCATTTCCCATAGAAACACCCTTTGCGACTAAAACTGTACTGTTTACTACTCAGTTTCGTAAAATACAATATCCTGGAAAGGAAAGTTGATACGCACTTCTACAAAATGTATATTATTAAAATGTCAAAACAAAAAGCTGTGTAGCATATTTTCAACATTCATATACTAAAATTATGTACTACCTCTACCTTCACGTTGAACCTTCTTCAGACTTCAATGATCGGCGCAAGCATGTCCTTTTATACTAACAATAGTATTAACAAGTTGTATATCGATGAGATGAAACATGGATATCAAATCATTGAACCAGTCATCAAAATAAATATAATATTTATCTCATAAAGATCCGTGGCCTGGGAAACAGCTGTACTAACAAAGTGCAACCTATAACTTTTGAAGATTTTTCTTTTAATACAACTATCGAGAAACCTTTAGTTTTGGCGTAATTTAAAAAAACTTCTCTTCATGCATTACAATTACAATGTTTAATTTTCCTTAACCTGTAAGGATATGCAAGCATTTTATATATACTTATCGCATGCATTCTTTATGAAGGTTCTCCTGATATGTTCCTGCATTACAAACGAATTTTCACATTGAAATTTAAAAAAAAATATTATTGATGTACATTAATCTTGTCCTAATTATCGTTTATGTTGCGGAATATCAATCTACATGTATGCTAGGATAGTTTCTTTTTTTTTCTTACAGGGTTACCGCTTAAAATCCGTCTTATACGAGAAAAAAAACAAGTCCTTAGAAAGATTTCAAGCTTTCCGAATACACTAAATAGCAAGCATCTTCCAAAAACAAAACATTTGATGATATATCGTTGACAGATTGATAATCGAGTAGTTTACGTAGCAGTGCTATTAGATTAATATTTTTAAAAGATACGCTATTTGCACAGATTTTACAATGTCTCCTTACACTTTATCATTCTTTTGATGATGTCTCGTAATTCGTCCGATCTCCTCTTATCAAACGAAATTTAAAATAATGCAAGTTTAGCAATGCAATGCATATCATATATTATTTTATCCAACAACCTTGGTAATTGTTGGTTATTTCCCCGTGAGACACACTTCGACTACGCAATCGTCCCTTTTGTACAAGAAACTATTTCTGTTATTTTGATGTTGGGCAAATTAATTTGAATAAGTGATGGATGTAATGTCAAATTTGTTAGCAGTTATGGTAATGCAATCACTTATCGCTTTTGTTGGTTGAAAAACTATGATTATGCAAGTTAAATTCCAGACGGTCTTCAAAGCTCCCTGTAGAATAAACAGTACAGGGCCCATTTATTATTTTATTGATGTCATTGAGTTAATAGCATGCATAGCTCATGCATGTTAACAGAGAGGATATTCGACATAATAACCATGGGTCCTTAAGAGCATTCACAAGTTTTTATAACAGTCTTATAATGATAGATTCCATTTATCAAGACAATGTAAAAATCAATTGACATATTGATAATGTATATATATATATCTGAATATTTCCATTGATGAAAATTAAGGAATTAGGATAATGTTAAATTTTCTTTCTTTCTTTTTTGAATGCTATTTTTTCTTTATCAGTATTTGTTTAAGTAGCAGACAATTTTGTTTTAACATTAAATGTTCCTTTAAAGAAAACAACGAACTATATATATATGCAATTAAAAAGATTCAACTATATTGGTGTTTGCTAAAATGCGTGTATAATAAGTGATTACACATGATATAACATCGATTTGTGTATATTGCTTTAATTATCGTCACAAGTGCAAGTGACCCGATACCGCAGTGTGTTTACTCAGCAGTGTCATATGGACCAATCACAATTTACACTGAAAATTCCTTTGGTCAAGTTTTTGCAATAGAAAAATTTAAAACTTAATTCATATAGAACTATTGTAGACTAGAAAGAAATTTGAATTTGTATCATCTGACGTTGCCTCTTTATGTTTATCTGTATTAAGATGTATAGATAATATTATATTTTTAAACTACAAAAAAAAGATACTTCGGTTTAAACTTCCGAAGGCAAAATTGACTCTATATGTTATTGGCTATTCTTTGCGGGTCCCGTTTTTTTGTCGCTCCACAAGTATTTATACTCTTTTGGGGATTTCAAATTCTTTTCGTAATGATAGTTATCAAAGAAATGCTTCTCACCTTAAAAACTGCTTATTTTCATTTCATAGGATATTATATGTCCGAGATAATAACATCCCGTGTCACTTGTTCCAAGTAACTCGCGGGATTTAAGAATCTTTAGAAGTAATTAATGTCAAGATTTTAAAGTTTTTATTTCCCTGATTTCTACTTGTATAACATTGATAAATATCAGGCCAGAAATACAAATTATTTTTGAATATCGAACAAAGTTAGAAGCAGTATAAATCTACCGTTGTTTAACTTGAAAGTGTATTTTCAATATAACCAAATATTATTTTTTTATTTTTTTATTTGCAAATTATTGGAGAGTACCTTTTGTAATATTTAGCCGAAACGCATCTCTTGGTTTTTGACGACGTTTTATTCCTTGTATCAAAAATAGATTATTTCATTCTGTCACAGCTTACAGCAGAATTGAACGTTAGATAATATGTTTAATTACTCCATATTCTTCGATTCATATGCATAATTTATATAAGGGGCATGCAGTTCAATGATTATGGCACCCTCAACGGAGTTGGGGTGACATATTGTTATTCTACGTTTCTTTTTATGGCACCCTCAACGGAGTTGGGGTGACGTATTGTTATTCTACGTTTCTTTTTTTTCTTATTTTTATTATTCTTCCACACATTTTGTCCATCGTGTTTCTAAGAATTGAGTGATCCAATAATGTTGAAACTATAACATAATGAGGACCCCCATGTGAAGTTGTGCATCTGACTCTTGAATTTTTTTTAATGGCCGCCGTTTCCATGGAAACTGCAAAAAAGTGAAAAATTTTCAAAATTCTAAATCTTTCATTATAAGACCTACCTGAATGAAACTTTATGGAAATGTTCCTTGGTATGCCTAGATGTCAAGACAATATTTAGAAATTCCAAAATGGCTGCCATTGTCATGGAAACAGGGCAAATGTTTAACATTGAGCCTATGGACAAATACATAAAAGCTGCATTTGCTTTAAGAATAATGCATAGAGATCAATGAAATGTATTGATATATAACATGACATATGGCAATAAGATGCCTGCTTTTAGAATTTTGGAATTATCTACTGTAACCATGGAAACAGTAGAAATATAAAAAAATTCAAAAAATTCAAAATGCTGCAAACTAGATGAAACTTTACAGAAATGATAACTGGCATGGGCAGAATTGCATTTTGGAGATAGAAATTTCAAAATGGCCGCCGTAACCATGGAAATGACTAAAATGTCAAAAATTTCAAAATGCTCCAAACTTAATAAAACTTTACAAAAATCATAATTTCCATGTGTAGATACGCTCTATGACTTTGGAAATTTCAAAATGGCTGCCTTTTTCCTGGCAATGGGGGGGACGAGGGTGCCATCCGTTATTGCTAGCAATTACAAATCTAGTTTTTCTTATTTTTTTTCTTGCAACAAATTTTGTCCAGGGGATTTCTTGAAATCCAATGGACCAATGTCGATGGAACTCTACTATAATAAGGACCCCCACGTGCAGAGTTGCAGTAAGCATGAAATGGTTCAAGATGGCTACCGTTTCCATGGAAACAGAACAAATGTGAAAAAATCTAGTTTTTGGTTTTGGTGAACTGTTTGGATATACTTTAACTCAGAATCATTATATTTTAATACAATGGAGGTGCCTACTATATACAGGTTTTGGAGGATTTTGGCAATCATTGAAACTACTCTGTTGCCATGGAAACTACACCAAAAATTCCAAAAATCTCAAAGTGCTCCAAATTTCATGAAACTTCACAGTAACGATGAGCAACATTGTAAGATGTGGCATTTGAAGTTGGAATTTCCAAAATAGCTGTTGTTACCATGGAAACAATGCAAAAAGGTCAAAAATTTCAACAGAAAAATTAATATGCTGCAAACTGGATGAAACTTTACAGGAATAGTAGCTAGCATAAGCAGAGTTGCATTTTGAAGTTGGAATTTTCAAAATGTCCGCCGTAACCATGGAAACAGCAAAAATATCAAAAATTTCAAAATGCTTTAAACTTAATGAAACTTTGCAAAAATGTTACTAGACATCTGTAGATGCACTCTTTGACTTTGGAATTTTCAAAATGGCTGCCGCTCACCTGGCAATGGGGGAAGGGTGCCATCCGTTATTGCTAGCAATTACAAATCTAGTTATCTTTCGTTTTGGTCTGTTAATTTGATTATTGTTGATGGTTTTAAATTGAACAAAATCGAAAGACACTGCATGAATTGTCGTAATCCATGGAAGGAGATATGAAATAATAATTTAATATACTTGCAGCATCATCACACGTTAGACACACTATATCTCCCCTACGGTTGAAATCCCGTTGTAGATCAAAATCATTTTGATTTTCATGATTTCTTTTTCCTATTTCGTATATTGAAATATCCAGTTTTCTTTTGTCTGACTATCATTTCCGTTTTAATATCTCATCAAAAGGACTCGAGTTTCCGGTCGTGCTTCCTTTGCATAATTGAAGTCTGTAAGATAAAGAAGAAATCATGACTTACCTTTCAGGATACATACCTCAAGTTCATTGTTGAGTACTGAGGTGAAAGCTAATCATCTTATTTACCGATTTGTTATTTTAGGAAATGTTAAAATAAATTTGACTCATGTTAAAAATTGTCATTTCTGTTTATTCTTATGAAAACAACCTATTTCCATCTGCAAACAATAAACGTTGATTCAAAGTAATACATAAATGACGAACTGTCTAGGTAAAACTGTAAACAATTCTGCGCGTCATAATTTTAAATTTGGAAACATTCATGTTTAAGCCCGCCGCATATTTTGCACCAGTCATTAGTCAGGAGCCTCTGGCCTTTGTTAGTCTTTTATGATTTTTAATTTTAGTTTCTTGTGTATAATTTGGAGTTTAGTATGACGTCCATTATCACTGAACTAGTATATATATTTGTTTAGGGGCCAGCTGAAGTCGTCTCGTGGTGCGAGAGTTTCTCGCTGCATTGAAGACCTATTTGTTGTTGTCTGTTCTATGGTCGGGTTGTTGTCTCTTTGACACATTCCCCATTTCTATTCTCAATTTTATTTTGATGATTCTATATTAGACATGTTAGAAGACACTGTTAATTCGGAAACTGTGTGTGATGTTTAACATAGCAAAAACTGCGACAAGAATTTATGATATTTGTATAATTTCAACTCATTCAGACAATAACCTTTATAATATATACATAATATGTCCCTTTGACAAAAATGATATAAACTATACCATACAGTAGTTTTTCGATTAACAAACTCATAAATCATATTAAAAGACAAGGTTTAACAAACAAATGTTGAGAGCATCGCATACATATGCATTCTAAAACAATCGAGTCCGTGGGCGTCGACAGGGCAATAGTCCCCTTCTAGGCATGTACCAACCGCAATTCAGCTAAGAAATGACAAGATAACAACACGAACGTTTGAAATATTACGTTTGTTTTATATTCCAGTTTGAAGTCGTCTTTGTTTGTCAATATGGAGTTAAAGATTAAGATAGGAAGCATATTGTCGTGGTGTGTAGTATCCGTAATCCCAAGTTTATTAAGATATATGAGATGCTTTATCTGACTGGAATGTGGGTTAAAAAGTATCACGACATTATAATGCATTTTAAACATCAATTAGATAAGTCAAAAGGTTGCTATAGTTTGCAGGTACATTATCGTTACAATTCGCCCTTATCTGAACTTATTAAAACTTAATTATCTTTGATGATTTCTTTTATATTGAGGTTCGTTATAAATGTTAAAAACGATGAGTTGGTAAAATTTATGTTTACAAGACAGTACCTGATGGGTGTAATTTGCGTTGTTATTTTCAAAGACACATTCTTAATCAATACACGAATTTTGGAAACATTTTACGTAATTAAGCTTATGTGAAAAAAAACAGCAGATGTGGTTGCATATTACTTGAAATAATATTTATTTTAAAGTTGGTTTGAACTGTAATATTACACATCGGAAAGTGAGTTTAAAACATGGAAAAAAATTGCACCACTCTTGTTTCATGAGTTTGGTATTGTGAATATACCTTTAATATATAGATAGTCTGTAACATATAATAGAAATTTGTAGACGAAACGCAAGTCTGGCGTTAATACAAAATGTAATCCGTGTATCTATGATGAGTTTAAGGAACAACTTAACATACAAATAATGTGACCCAAAACATCTTATTCTTTCCAAATTATCTTAACGTATATGAATCATGATTTAAGCGATCAAATTTGTTTCCAGCATCTGCGTCCAATTACACCAATCGTAAAGCAAATGACTTTGCCGATGTTTTACTTCCGCTGTTTCCTGTTAATGGTTTAACATTACAATAAAGGAAACAAATACAAGACGACCTCCGGTAAACCAATATGTTTCAATATACCAACAACTATTGTAAAATAGTACAAGTGAAAATACATAACTCTGTTTTAACACCAACAAGTTGGTTCAAAACAGTAAACACATACACATCATTGAATGTGTCCGTTGCAAAGTAAACTCTCACCTAACCTACCACCCCAAAACAGAGTCAATCAATAATAACAAAAAAAAACACAAGATATGCAGATTGGGAACAAGTAACCCCTCCAAAAACCAAGTTTGAACTTAGACGATCCGAATAGTCCAAACCTAAACATTTGAACTTATTTTTGGATAAACGTATTTGTGTTTTCTCTTGTGACGGTATACAGGTATAAATGTTTATTGCACCGCGGGTAAATGATCACGTGCCGATTGGTTTAACGCCGTCACGTGGTGACCCCTATGAGACCGTAGGGGGTTAGTAAATTTCATAGGGGGTTCATGACGCGTTAATGGTGACGTCATCTATTAATGTTGTTGTGTTTCATTAGTTTTTTTTTCAACAAAACATAAAAAATAGTTCAGCGTGCGATCAATTCGTTTTACGGTTAACTACTAACCCCCTACGGATCCATAGAGGGTGAATAAAATCCATAGGGGATTCGGCCTCCAGCCTCACCCCCTATGAATTTTACTAACCCTCTATGGATCCGTAGGGGGTCAGTAGCGAACTATATAACTTATATGATTATACTATGAAAAATCCATTGTCAGATACATATAAGTTACAATGTAACTTGCCACTGGTGACTTTCTTAGCAATATTCCTCGTGTTTTGAAGTCAATTACCACCTCTTGGGCACAACTTTTAAGAGTTAAAAATTCCATTCTTATCATTAATCACTTTTTTCGAACTTCTATTACAGAACAAGTGTAAACATAAAATATCATTTAAAAAAATTTCAGTTGATCTTGTACTTTATTAGTGTTGCGCATCTTTTCTACGAATATTAAAAGTTAAATTACAAAAAACTCCCAAAAAAATTCTAAACGGAAAGTCCCTACGCAAATAGCAAAATCAAAGACTTTAACACATAAAAGGATATTACGATCGCCAAGACAAAGACAAGAATATAACGGAAAATAAAACCGTAATTTTAGGTTTTATCAGAATAGCCGATATCTATATTTTATATATAAACATGTGTTTATGTCAGAGTAATCAACACCTAATAAACATCCATAATTGTTTTATTCTTCAGTCAGTAATTTAAGCCTTATCCAGTTTCTATATGTTAACAATGACACTTTCAGAATACAAAAGATTTATTACTTTCTCTCAATATCAACACATGCGTCATACTCTTTGTTTTAGTTTCTCAAATAAGAAACCCTTGAGTCTAAACACTGATTCACAATATATATATGAATTCTCTTTTGTCAGTACTTCTCCGTCTGTCATTTTATTATTAGACTTTTGTGCACTTTGTTGATCTGCTGAGTCAAACCCTTTCCAATGTAATATCTGCAAAAGAGACACGTTTTTGAAAGAAAAAAAACAAAGGGCCATGTATATAAAATTTCACGACGTCCTATGTGGCTGGACATTTATCTGACACATTTATGAATATACTCCTTTGTATTATCAAATATATTTAATAATTAAAACGAAGTATTTTCTTGAGAAAGCTGTTAATTTTACATTTATTGAGTTTATGCGATTTTTAAAAGTTTCGGGAAAATGTCAAATATTTTAATTCTAATTACTTTCAGTTATTCAATTGACTAACTATACAGTTTATGTTAACTTTCTTGGAAAGTTGGATAATGTTCTAAAATATTTCTATGTGTATTTAGATTAATTCTTTTATCATTTATTTCATATATTTTGCAAAACAGGTGTGTAAACGTATGCCTGTAACAAGTCAGGAATATGGTAGTTTGTTTGAGCTTTGTATTTTGCCATGCTTTCCGATTTAAATTCTCCTACGATTTCGGTATTTGTGTTACTTTGTAGTTGTTATGGCTTTCAAACTTTTTACATCTGAGTATAGTTTTGTGAGGACGTAGCGCGCGTCTGGCGTATAAAAATTCTTTTTAACCTGTTACCTTTTGATGGCTATTATTCGTTAGTTTCTCTGTCCTATGTTTTCTCCGATTTATCTGTTTATTTATTGTAACCCTGTCGTGTAATGTTGTCCTTTTAATGTTATAAATAACACTGCCATTAATGCGGGAGGTTTGGCATGCCACAAAACCAGGTCAACCCACCTTTTGTTCATAAAATGCCCTGTACCAAGTCAGGAAAATGGCTATTGTTACAATATAGTTCGTTTCTGTGTATGTAACAATTCGGTGTTGTGTCTCTGTTGTGTCGTAGTTCTCTTATATTTGATAAACTATCCTTAGTTTTAGTTTGTAACCTAGATTTGTTTTTTCTCTATCTATTGATGAACTTTGAACAGCGGTATACTACTGTTGCCTTTATTTACTTTACTTTTTACATAATTCAGACTATAGCATACATGAATTAAGATTATGCGTTTTAACTATAGTTAACTTTGTTAGTCTTGTATGATTTTTAATTTGAATTTATTGTGTATAATTCGGAGTTTTGTATGACGTTCATTATCACTGTACTAGTATACATATTTTTAAGGGGCAAGCTGAAGGACACCTACGGGTGCGGGAGTTCCTGGCTACATTAATGACCCATTTGTTGACTTCGGCTGTTGTCTGCTCTATGGTCGGGTTGTTGTCGCTTTGACACATTCTCCATTTACTTTCTCAATTTCATTTGTTTTACTATAGAAAGAACGATAACTTTTTGTTTTAGCAATATAATCAGATATTGTTACTTTACTTAACAAAATTCAAAAAGAGCTAAGGATAAAACCAATTCATGGCAGCAATAATGAACATATAAAATTTTCATTAGGGGAGGGGGGCGATCTTCTTTTCATTTTATTTACGCTAAATGCCTGTTCATCAATACAAAATGTGGAATGCTTTAATTTTGTTATGAAGAATACTTCACAAGCATAGCGATTACGACAGAATATGTAAGTAAGACTTTCCTTTCAGTCGACATTTGATATGGTTTTTTTTAAACTAAGCACACTTATGGCCAACTATTACTCTGTAGTTCTGTATTCTTTTCTTATGTTTTATTTTCGATTCAAACATATACGGATCCCAGTCTGTTTAAAGGTGCACCTTAAACTCTAAAAATGAGTTATTTACTCAGGAGTTGATGCCTTAACAACGCAATAAGGATGTTTGTCACATCGAAGTGCAGTTGATGGCTAATAAGTTACAAATTTTGAAACAAACTCTTTGATGCAAAGTTGACCTTACGAATAGATTACGGTAACTTTTGATCTTCTGTGTTTTCCAACTTCGTACTTTAGCCTTTTAAACCTTTTTTATTCGAGCGCCACTTATGAGTCTTTTGTAGACCAATTGCGTCTGACGTAAATACTTAATTTCAAACCTAGTATCTATGATGGGTTTGTGTACATGGATTTGGCTATTATGTGTATGGTACTCTTTTCCTCATTTAGCTTTAAAAATGTGCTTTTGTTAATTTAAACATTCCATAGACATTGTAAGAGCATACATTTATAATTTTATAAAGACATCAACAGTATTCAAAGGAATAGGTTTTGAAGACTCGAATATAAGATATACCATTCTACAGGAATACTAGGTCATATCGTTTGTGTTGCTAATGTACAAACATGACTTTTAAAGGCATTCAATCCTGTGAAAACTGAACCTGCATATCAATCTAACTAATCAGATGTCTTCAAGTTTGATGTATTTTATAAAACTAAGGAAATGTTGTATTTAGAGTGTGTTTCATACATTCACATACACATTGTGTTTGCTATAAATATCAACAATCTTAAATTGTTGACGAACTAAAATACCAAGGGGACATTTAAACTGAAACTTATACTGAAAACGAAAGATGAAGAAAACCAAAGTCTGACCTCATAAAAAATATGCAACTCCAAAACGCGACAGTATTACAAACACAACATCTACATAAATGCAAGCTGGGATCATAATCAATAAATGATAAATTATATATAATTTTCTCATTATCATTATTGTTTTATTGTTAAAACCTAATTATGATAATGGTAAGAATAAAATTTGCAACTTAATATTTTGATATTGTAAGATGACGCAACTTAAATCGCTTCGAAAAATTGCTTTCAATTGACTATTTATAAAACATTTATTTAAAAACTTTACAAAGTAAATTAAGCTACTTATATAAATAAACATGAATTAACAACAATAAGTGTAAATTTGTGCAAATACTTTTTTACACAAATAAGACCATTTTACACAAATAAGATCATTTTACACAAATAAGATCTTTTGATATACACTTGAGTTATTTCCCTTTTGACGTTGAATTGTGTTTCATTATAGTACCAAACTTAAGACAATCGACTTTGGGATGCATATCAAATTTCAAAAGGTAATGTATTCGTTCATGATACTCTCTATTCTGAAATAATTTGACGCTTACAAGTTGAGATGTGTTATTTTGTCATCAACACATTAAAACATAACTAAATGTGTATGCTTTTGAAGTTTTTTTAGGATGTACAAATACACACCCTCGTTTATTTTCTATGAAAACATTGCTTTAACGATAGATAAAATGAAATTTTTCCGCATTGCAAAAGTAATGTCTTCTTTGACTGTGCATTGTGTTGAACAACTAAATCCATAGGATATATAAAAAAAAAAGAAGATGTAGTATGATTGCCAATGAGACAAATGTCTATAAGAGACAAAAATGACACATATATTAACAACTATAGCTCACCGTACGGCCTTCAACAATGAGCAAGGCCCATACCCATACCGCATAGTTAGCTATAAAAGGCTGTATTGTAATTGATTGTATTCCTTGATAAATGATTTTTTGCAATTTAATTGATTTTGTCTTTTTACAAGTTTTCAGTATCTACGAGTACTCTCAAATCGTCCTTTCATGTTAATTTGACCTGTTGACACAATTTTAAATGTATTTTTGTTATTGAATGTTTACTTGTGTTGTGTTATACCTCGTTACATTAGTTCTAATATGGACCACCTTCAATGAGTATATAGTATGACAATGTTTCAGGTTTGGTTGAAAGTTGGTGCCTATAAAAAACGATTAAACTAGTTGCTTTTCTTTGAACCGGTTCTTAGTCGGGAGCCTGTGGTTCAGTGTCGTTTGTTGATCTGGTTCATCAGTAT
Organism: Mytilus edulis; assembly: GCF_963676685.1. NCBI lineage: Eukaryota > Metazoa > Mollusca > Bivalvia > Mytilida > Mytilidae > Mytilus > Mytilus edulis. The sequence goes on along the minus strand of NC_092348.1, from coordinate 16,976,052 downwards.
TTCTCTTTCTTTTTTATGGCCCTTTAAAACTAGCTGTTTGATATGAGCCAAGTATCCGTGTTTGAAGATGTACTTCGACCTATCATTTATTTTTTATTTTTTTACACATTTTGATATAACAACAGGAGAGTTCTCTCTTGGGATTCATTCAACATTTTCTTATTTTATTTATACTACTTGGTGTTGATCACATCTATTCGATTTTCTCTGTTGACTTATTTTTTAACTGTAATAGTAAAATAAAATAGGGACAATCAAAATCTATATCTCTAGTATAGACATCCGTATTTGTTAAATTATGTTTGATTCCCTTAAATGTTTTGATTTGCGTGTGTCGTGGTGACTGATGACCAATTGACAATTGTAGACCCAACAACTTCGTTTACTCATGCTTATCCTGATATTTGATAAGTGGTCAATCTCTTAAAGCATATTAGAAAACACTAAACTCATTACAATAAATCTATTAACATTAACATCATTGTGATTTTAAAGAAGCTGGGATGCAAATGCTACAGAGAATTTGACTTAAAGGTAATTCTTACAGAGAACAGGAACCTTACTGAAGTGAAGACCATATGCAACTTTCAAAACAAAGCTATATAATACTTTGCGACAATTCCACATAACAATTGTCGAGCATTACTTTTGTAGGAAATCATTTCTTGAAAAAGTAACCTTGACAACTAAAATGTAAAGATGATGATAGACTTAACAGACAATAGCTGACGCACATGGTCTCGTAAAATAAAAGTACATGGTATGGTCTTACATTTATGAAAATATGAGAAAAATGCATGTTCAAGAGTCATCAGTTGTTCCTCGTTACCCTCTTATGACTTCAGTCGAAGGGCAGATAAATATGAACATGTAAACAGGATAATACAATACCTTTCTTTCTATAAGTCCAGGGCGCCAAATTATAATGATAATGTATATAATGAGTTAATTCATAATGTGTTTTTGTAACTCCTCACTAACTTCCTATTTAGATGGGATTCAAGTGAAACCATGATAGGTTGAAACAACAAAACCAAAGTTCATTAATGATACATAGAAAAAAAAAACTATAAAGTAAGTCAAACCAACGTAACTGCAAGATAGAAACAGTTGTAAAAAAAAAAAAAACTACAAAAACACAATAAAAAATAATGACAAATTAATAAAAGAAAATTGTAGTATGTATAATAAAGATGATAAAGTCCGATAACCATTAAGTAAACCCAGTTTTGCTTACTACTAGCAAAAAAATCAAGTACTAATTAATAACAATACAATGGGTGTAAACTAATGTATTTAAGGTAGATAGGGTGTCTTCCTCAATCTTTGATTTGGAAATACCAGAAAACAAGGTCTAGATCTTTAATAGAATGTGCAAATTTTCAGAGTAGTAGATAGTTTATGTGCAAGAACTTCCACTTCGATATAGAAAATGACATGTTTTATCATATTTGTGGTGTATGTTACAAAAAAACAGAAAACTTTTGTTTGATAATTTTTTTTTCCAACTTTGCTACATAAGGGGAGGCAACTCAAATGCAAGAGCAGATAATTCAGATTAAGGTTCGTTTACCACAGAATGTGTTTGGGATTTGCCTATTTTATAATTTAGCAAGAAAACGGGTCCGATGACCCCATTGTTTCTTTTTCTTAACTGAAAGCATACTATTAAAGCCATCTTCTCATATTTTATCTCAAAATTCTATGGTGTAGATTTCGCTTTATTACAGAAAGTTGGGTTGTCCATGCATAATTTATACAAAATTTGTCAATTTTGAACACCGTGTAGCGTGAAAATAAGCCCGGTGACCCATTCTTTTTAATATTTCTTTTTAAAAAGCATGATGTTAACTACATTTTGGCAAATTATTAAAACATTCTATGGACTATAATTTAAAGACCCCATCTACTTGAATTAATAATACTCTTTTACATGACGTAGATGGTTATGTCAGTAGTGATACATGAAGAAAAGGGCTGGTTGTACACGTTGATATATAAAAAAAACATATCAAATGACAACTGATTGGCTGTTTTCATTAAAAATATTATATAAAGGTATCAATGAAAAACCAAGGAAGACTCTAAAGACTGAAATCACAGTACAGGATGTTGATACTATGACCATAATATTTTGTGTTTAGTGTTCCATATATACTATATATACAAATTGATATTCGTATTATATATGTAACACTCAGAAACGTGTCCTTCCCCCAAACGTGTCCGATTCCCCCAAACATGTCTAGTTGAAAACTGCGCCAAAACGTGTCATTTGTATAAACGCCCAAACGTGTCCATTTCTCAACTAGCCCCCAAACGTGTCCAATCCCCAAAACGTGTCCATATCAAGCGTTATTTGGTTATTGCTATTTCATTAACGTATACTAAGTTTACCATTTCATTAAAATGTACCTAAGCACGTTAGTACTTTTTCAAAACGGAAGAATTAAACTGGCTTAAAGTGGGGGCATCATTTCGGCTATTTCGTTTGTAAATTGTAAGCAAACATGTTGAGCTAAACAGTACAGTTAACGAGTCAAAGTATCCCTTTCTCTGCGCGTTAAAACTTTAATGTTCTCTCTAATTATGCATGAAATACTGACAACTGGACAATTCGCAATCAACAGCCTAAAGTTAATTTATTCAGTAGAACTGAAAAAAACATTAAAACTTGTATGTTTTCTCTAATTTGCAAGAAATACTTGCAACTGGACAATATGCAACCAGCAGTCTAGAGTTTATTTTAACAAAAGAACAGTAAAAACATTAAAACATGTATGTTTAAATGTAAAAAATAAAAAAAATAAAAAAGACAGGTAGCCTATGTTCTCTCTAAATAGAACTGCAAAAACATTAAAACTTGTATGTTCTCTCTAAATATGCATGACATACTTGCAACTTTACAATACGCGATCATCAGTTTAAAGTTTAGTTTAAAGTTAATGTGTACAGTACAACTGTAAAAACATTAAAACTTGCAAAACTATTGTGCGCTCTAAATATGCATAAAGTACTTGCAACTGGACAATACGTAATCAACATTCTAAAGTTTATTTATACACTACAAAATAAATTTGCATTTAAAACCGGCGTTGATCACATAACAGTAATATTCATAAAAAAAAGAATAAATAAAACTTATGCATGAAATATTTGGCACTGGACGTTATGTTTCTTATCGTGTGTCTTTAGTGATGGTGGAAACCTAAAATTTATTAAAAACCCGGATAACAAGTTTATAATTTGATGGGCTTTTGAAATACACACAAACTATTGACAAAAGTAAAAAAAATACTGTTAAAACCCCGCCATGAAATATTCGGATAAATATAAAAGGCATCATCGGAGTTTATAAGTACAAAATAATTAACAAAGTTAACGATTAATTTAACTCCAGAACTATGTGTATGTTCGCTCTAAACGAATATGAAATACTTGCAACTGGACAATAAACAACTGCAGTCAAAGTTACTTAATAATAACAGATTAATTTTGCAATTATTATAATCAATAAAAACCTACATCGAACTAACTTAATCTGATAAATGACATCTTCCTCACGTGTGTCTCCCATCATAGAATTGCCGTAAACGTTATCAGCGATTTTATCTAAGAGATACATGTTAAAGCGCTAAAAGACGTGTAACGTTTTGGCGTTAAATATTGGACACGTTTTGGCGAATAACAATTATCGGACACGTTTGGGGGTTATGAAATCGGACACGTTTGGGAAATATTGTACATTCCGGACACGTTTAGGGAGAAAAGACACGTTTGGGAGAATCGGACACGTTTGGGGGGGGGGGGGGGAGGACACGTTTGGGAGTGTTACATATATACACTTCATAGATAAATATTTCTTTTTTCAAATTATCACTTTACCAGTAGTCAGCACTTCGATGTTGACATGCATATCAATTACATGGTCATTTAAAAAAAAATCCTGTTGACAAAACTTTAATTTTTTTCGAAAAACTTAGGATTTTCTTATCCCAGGAATAGATTACCATAACCGTATTTGGCTTACCTTTTTGGAATTTTGTGTCCTCAATGCTCTTCAACTTTGTACTTGTTCGGCTGTATAACTATTTTGATCTGTGCGTCACTGATAAGTCTGATGACTATATTGATGGCATCTATCCAATCGAGCTTGAAATACAGTACACCAAAGTAAAAATTGAGTCTGCCTGTTTTCTTGACTGATATATAGAAATAACAATGAGAGTCGGTTAAAGACTTTGTAATTGTTTGGTTTTTAATTGTTTTGGTATGAGCGTCACTGATGAGTCTTATGTAGACGAAACGCGCGTCTGGCGTATTAAATTATAATGCTGGTACCTTTGGTAACTATTTTAACGGCAAAAGAGATTTTTTCATCTTTTTACTATGCATTTGGTTTCTCTATGTAGTATCAAGTATCACCTACACGTGTGGTATGTATTTCCCTACTTATATTTCTCTTAAACGTTCGGGTTTAAATATTCCTGTGGTATCGTTTTCCTATATTTGACCTATCTTACCTCTTCACTTATATTCCTCATCTTTTAACCGGAAGACAAATCCGTTATAAGTTGTTTAATTACGAATATCTTGTTAAAACTCTTTACACAATTCAGTTTCTATATGACTTGTTTAATATTGGGCCTGTATTGTCGTCAATTGTTATTACGTAATCAATATGTTTAAAATCTTTTATATTAAGGTGATGGAAATTCCGTAAAAGGAACATTTGCGGTTAAAGCAAAATTAATTTATTGCTTGGTGTTTTGTTATCGTGTCCTATAAAATCACCTTGGAGATTATATCAAGTATAGTGATGCAGTCATGATTGGTCATCTTATTTAGAATTAAAGAGTACAATATCTCTTGAGCATAAAAGTATGCTACAGATTTCCCAGTACATGTTACCTGTTTTGGTGTTCTGCATAAAGGATATCTGACGCAAATTGTTCGGAACGCAAAAATAGTAAATATTTCAAGTTCATTAAACTTAAAAGATCATAAACATAACAGCTGAAGCTTATCCTCAATTGGTATGATGGAGTTTGAATTCTTGTCAATTACAAAAACACTGTATATGCACTTAATATCATTAAGAAATCACAATGTAATAAGGAATAAAGCCAACTCAGATTTTATAAAATGACATTTAAAGATTGAGAGAATTACCGGTAATGTTATATCAAATAGATTGCGTTTCAAAAAATATGGGGGCCCTGGTGGCCGAGTGGTCTTAGTACTGTAGTAACTAGCCAGGAACACTGAGGTTGTGAGTTCAAACCTCGCTCACGCGGGTGCACACAACTCAAATTTTAATTGATTAGGATTGACAGTATTTTCTAGCGCAATTCGATTGTTTTCGCTGGGCACTACGGCTTCCTTCATCAATAAACACTGGCCGCCACGATATAGCCAAAAAGCGGTGCTGATCAATGTCGGTTAAACACAGAAACTGAAATAAAATTAAATTAGATTAAAAATAAGTTAAAAGGAATAAAACAAAACATAGTTGTATTGATAAGTTATAAGGAGGTGGGGTAGAATTGCCAATAAGATAATTACACAAAACTAAATCATATTGAACGAACTGAAGCACCAATCAATCCCCGTATGACCTTCAAACATGAAGGACATAGACATGAGAAGATATAAACAAATGTAAACAAAAAAAGATCGGTCTGATATATGATGAAGCAATAAACGAAACAAAAATGAAATACAACAACAAAGGACCATCTCTGATATACAGGCTCTTATCTTATGAAGAAGAAAAAATAGAATGTGGCGGGGTTACACAATATTTTGAGCACGTAAAGTGACCCAACATATCTAATTCAATAAATTCGGAATTCAAATGACTGCATACAAACTTAAGTCTGCCGACCTTTAATTACAGCGGAGAATAATATAAATTCTACCAACGTTGCAAGAGGTTTAATGTAGATTATATACTGTAAAACATTATTTGGATTTTCCTTATTACTATTTTTTTTATTAAATATCAAAATAAAATTGCAAGTTCAAAAAGAAATTAATATATTTCATTCAGTGTGTACTTCTTTCACTGTTATTTAATTGATTGTGTCGATACATAAGGTATTGATAACTAAAACACTCCTGGTTTTAACCTTCGTTTCCAAAAGGAAATTGAATAAAAGCATTTTCGTGTATGTAGGATTAAGCTTTTAAACATATTGGTAAGATGCATGATTTTGTATAAAAATGTAATTGAAGTTTGTTAGGTAAACAGAATCATAGTCAAGGTCAAATTTATACTTAAAACTCTTAACAATCAATTTCTTGTAGTATTCCACCAAAATTGTTCATACATATTAAAGTTGACATTTCATTTAAATCAGTTAAATCATTGCAATAGAACTTTGAAAATAACACTATGCGGAGAATGGATTCCCTAATGAATGGTGTGCGTGAAGATCTTTTATGCAATATCTCTGAAAAACGTTTTTAGATTATTGTAAGACAGACATTTATTCTAGAATTTAAAGCATTTTGTATTTAATAGTATAAAATCTCACTAAAGATGCCACACCTACAACTTCTATGTTCTGTTCACACAAGACGTATCAGTGATCGATGATTGAGTAAAATACAAGGCAGGCTTACCTTGAACACTAAGTTAAGGAGCAACAAAAGCTAGTGACTTAGAAAAAAAATGTCCGAAATACAGCTAAAGTAGTATAAGATGGGATACAAAAACTTTACTGTAATCCGGAGAATGATACTAAACATGATTACAAGAGAAAGGTGTTTTTTCTATTCATGTTTTCCTTTATTTGACTGATTGATTAGTGGTTGCTTTACCCTGCATCATCCAAAAACTGCTTACTCGCGGCCATCTTTTATTTATTTGGAGTCCAATGCCAAAATGTGATTAACCTTTAAGAATAAAAAATCAACAGATGCTAATGAAATTGTTAAACACTTTTACTTGTTTATAAAATGGATTATCTAAACGAATAATTGAGGCATACAAATTGGGTACATCCAAATTTATCAGGTCAATCTTTATTACCATGCAGAGGCTGTACGTGCATTTTATCTGCTCAGCCTGGTTTGCATAATATGTCTTACAGTTATTCATATTATGCTATAATTATAAAGAAAATATGAATTAGGACAACATATTAAAATGAATCGGGTCCAGGACCAATCCAGTATATCTTATCATAATCCTTCGTTTTTAAATCAATTTCCTATGTGCATACATTTAGAGTAATTAAGGGCTGGTAAACTCAGTGTATAAGAAATATTTCTGGTTATGATATCATTTTTCTGCATTTATTTCCATATTTTTCTAGAAATTCACAATTGCATGTTTGTAGTATGATTATTGTGTGTACTATTTATTTCGTCTGTTTATGTATATTTTTTTTTCTCTTGAATTCGTTAAATACTTTTTTTAAATTTTATGTCTTTTTGTATGTAACACATTTTCTCATTGCTCTTAATACTCTATTTGAGAGATTAAATATCTTTTTTGCTATTCTATTTGAGAACAATTTAGTTATAATGAAAGCAGTCTCTATTTGAGAGATTACTTTATTATTGCTTTTCTATAAATAGCGGTCTCTATTTGAAAGATTATTCTATGTTCTTTTCGCGAATAACTTATATTATCAGTCTCTATTTGAAAAAAGTAAAATCACAAAAATACTGAACTTAGAGGAAGAACAATTGGGAAAGTCCATAATCACATGGCAAAATCAAAATACAAAACGCATCAAAAACGAATGGACAAAAACTGTCATATTCCTGACTTGGTACAGGCATTTTCAAACGTAGAAAATGGTTGAGAGATGATTATTACTGGGGTTTTTTTTCACAAAAACATAAAGCCGTCTCTATTTGAGAGATTACTTTATTTTTGCTATTCTATTAATAGCAGTCTCTATTTCAGAGATTATTAATTATATGTTGTTATTCTGTTTGAGAATAAGTTTCATTATCATTTCTATTTGCATGATTTGAGAGATGGTTATTACTGTGGGTTTTTTTAAATAAAAACAAGACACAAAAGTCCTTACTTAGATCCTGCACTGTGTGACAGATAAGTTTGTGTATTCTATCAGTCAAATAATTCTATCTTATCGCTTCCACGTGATTGCAATTGGTTGATTCTATATGCGTCACAGATACATGCACGTGTATTTGTGACCTCACCTGTCCTAAATTATATCTTAAAATAGTTCAGGACTGCCCGTATTAGATACACATACTAATGGATTATTTTCTTCGTCTGGATCGATATTATTAATGAAAATAAATAGAAAATCCTTTACATATATTCTAAATATATATCTCGTATCTCTATTAAAATAATAGTATTATTTATTGGTCAGCTAAGTAATTATAGTTTGATAGTTAAAGTCAAATAGTATTTTTCATTTGTCAGCGGTTGAACATATAATTATTGTAATATTCGTACATACAGGTGGTCGAAGTAGAAAATGATACTTTATTATATGTATTATATTACGGCAGACACTCCTGATTTATTTTAAGACATTGTAAACAACTCATGATTGATTTAGATTAGGCGAGGTCCAACATACACGTGCATGTATCTGTGACGTGTATAGAATTAATCAATCGGCATAGGTGATCTTGTAATCACGTGGAGGTAATTAGGTAGACATATTTGACTGATAAAATACACACGCTTATTTATTACTTTGCAGGATCTATATCTTAACGCTAAAACATAGAAACTGTTTTATATATAATTGGATTAATAATCATCTGTAAATCAGAGACTGATAGCACAAAATATTCTCAAAAAGAATATCACCATAAAGTACTCTCTATAAAAGAGATTACTCAAATATATTAATGGTTACAAGGAAGTAATTATTTACATAGGCGACAATGGTAGCCTTATTTGGTCCTGCCTTTTCACTATCAAAGATCCATTAAAAAAATTTTCGAATTCTGAATTATCAACACCTTTGGGTGTAATTGCAATGGTCAAACACATATGGTGCCGCAGCTTTTTTGATAGAAAAATGGCATTTTTTAAGGGTACTCAACGGTTCCGGAATTTTCGAAATAGTATGAATGAAGAACACCCCTTGCTTAATTTGGCACAGAAAATCTTGCTAGTCTTAGAGAGTTTTCTCTAAATTTCTCGCTATTTCTACACCAATGGCCAACACTCATTTCTCACTATTTCAATTTTAATTTCTAATTACCAAGGCAGCAGAAAATAAATTTACTTCTACCTATTATCTTGGATGTAAAATCTAGGTGGCGCCAGCGATCTATATTTACTTCCTTTTAACCTATACTGACACATATTGAAATAAAATCGGACAACCTTTACGTTAGTCGATTACTATATACTACTGCTGCTTAAGTTCAAAATTTTGGATTAAAGAGACAATTATTCACCATTTAAAATGACTTTCTTTACAGGTACCCCCCTTTACAGAAAACGTTACTTTTTACAGACTTGGGGCCATTGACCAGCTTATTTTGACTGTTTGGTTATATCTAAAACGCGGTTTTTGATTAATGAAGTTCGATTGGGGTCTATTAAAGACTTTAGGCTGATGATTTAATAACTGTGTCCAAATTATATGTCTTTATCGCGAATATATGGACACCGTTGCATAAGAGTCAAAATATTTTATGAAATAGACTATAAAAATGCTGAAACTAAGAATTCATCATTGCTGTTATGTGTTTTATATGAATTGTGTTCAGAATATTCAATTCGACGATACTAAGGAGAAACATGTATAGCCTTTGATTTTTTACCTAATTTTTAATATTTTACGGTCATTTCGGCACATTTTAGCCATTAAAAATACAAAAGATTCACTAATATGAGCAAAAATAAGCCCCCCTTTTTTTAGATATGCATAAATACATTCAGTGTTATCGAGGATGAGGAGAAATTATTAAAGACAGAGTCCTTGACAGAATTCTCGTTTTTACAGTAGATCGATGAACCCTACCCCTGAGACAGAAGAACAAAAAAACAGTAAAAATTTGATATAGACTATAGTTTCACGGCGATCAGCAATTTTCTTCTGATATAGTTAATCACTTAGTACCTTATTAATTTACCGATCCAATTTCTAAAATATCTCGAAAAATACAGTGATGCGTCAGAAATCGTCATTTTGCTTTAGGTTACAAGGAAGTAATTATTTACATAGGCGACAATGGTAGCCTTATTTGGTCCTGCCTTTTCACTATCAAAGATCCATTAAAAATTTTTTCGAATTCTGAATTATCAACACCTTTGGGTGTAATTGCAATGGTCAAACACATATGGTGCCGCAGCTTTTTTGATAGAAAAATGGCATTTTTTAAGGGTACTCAACGGTTCCGGAATTTTCGAAATAGTATGAATGAAGAACACCCCTTGCTTAATTTGGCACAGAAAATCTTGCTAGTCTTAGAGAGTTTTCTCTAAATTTCTCGCTATTTCTACACCAATGGCCAACACTCATTTCTCACTATTTCAATTTTAATTTCTAATTACCAAGGCAGCAGAAAATAAATTTACTTCTACCTATTATCTTGGATGTAAAATCTAGGTGGCGCCAGCGATCTATATTTACTTCCTTTTAACCTATAACTCAAGACGAATGACAAATATAAAGTAATCTCTCAAATAGAGACTGCTTAGTTCAGTTGTTCTCAAATAGAATAACAAATTAAGATATTAAATTTCTCAAATAAAGTACTAAAATCATAAGCAATGAAAAAACAAAAAGAGGTTTTAAGAAGGAAGACAAAATAAAACAAGAGGCTCTCAAGAGCCTGAATCGCTCACATTAATTCTTTTGGTTAAATCTCTCATCAATGATTATTTTGGCTTTTCAATTTATTTAAATGTTTTTTGGATCGTCCTATTTTCTTCAAAAGCCCCAAAAAATAATCATTTTCTCCTATGTTCTATTTTAGCCATAGGAGCTATGTTTCTTGACATACAAGGAAATAAAATATAAAATTTATACTAGATAGTCTGAAACTCATTTAGCCTAAGTTTAGCTGAAATTGATACAGCAGTTTCAAAGGAGAAGATTTTTTAAAGTAAGTCAACATGATGAACAAATTGTGAAAAAAGTCTTTAAAGGGCAATAAATCCTTAAGGGGTCAATTGACAATTTTGGTCAAATTGACTTAATTGAAGATCTTACTTTCTGAACATTATTGCTGTTTACAGTTTATTTCTATCTATAATTATATTCAAGATAATAAACAAAAACAGCAAAATTTCCTTAAAATTATCAATTCAGGGGCAGCAACCCAACAACAGGTTGTCTGATTCATCTGAAAATTTCAGGGCAGATAGATCTTGACCTGATAAACAATATTACTCAGCGTCAGATTTGCTCTAAATGTTTTGGTTTTTGAGTTATAAGCCAAAAACTGCATTTGACCCCTATGTTCTATTTTTAGCAATGGCGACCTTGTTTGTTGATAGATCATAACTTCGGATACAATTTACAAACTAGATACCCTAAGGAACATTCAATTAAAGTTTGGAAGTATTTGGCCCAGTAGTTTCAGAGGAGAAGATTTTTGTAAAAGATTACTAAGATTTACGAAAAATGGTTAAAAATTGACTATAAAGGACAATAACTCCTAGAGGGGTCAACTGACCATTTCCGTCATGTTGACTTATTTGTAAATCTTACTTTGCTGAACATTATTCCTGTTTACAGTTTATCTCTATCTATAATAATATTCAAGATAATAAACAAAAACAGCAAAATTTCCTTAAAATTACCAATTCAGGGGCAGCAACCCAACAACGGGTTGTCTGATTCATCTGAAAATTTCAGGGCAGATAGATCTTGACCTGATAAACAATATTACTCCTTGTCAGATTTGCTCTAAATGCTTTGGTTTTTGAGTTATAAGCCAAAAACTGCATTTGACCCCTATGTTCTATTTTTAGCAATGGCGACCATGTTTGTTGATAGATCAAAACTTCGGATACAATTTATAAATAAGATACCCTAAGGAACATTCAGTTAAAGTTTGAAAGTATTTGGCCCAGTAGTTTCAGAGTAGAAGATTCTTGAAATAGTTTACGACGACAGACGATGACGACAGACGACGACGGACGCCAAGTGATGGCATAAGCTCACTTGTCCCTTCGGGACAGGTGAGCTAAAAATATTTGAGTAAATATAATACGCATAATAGAAGAAGAAAATCGTTTATAAAGATCAATCAACACAATGAAAAAATTGAGAAAGCGTTAAATTACATAGATAGACTTTTCAAGAAAACCTAACCAATGATGAAGTACTTGTTTTAGCAAAAGGTTTTAAATTTATTTCTAAACCCGGAAATAAAAATGCGAAACAAAAACTATTGCAATTTGATTGGGGACTTTTTTTTTTTAATTTTCCTTGGAGTTCAGTATTTTTGTGATATTACTTTGTACAGGATTTCCACGAAATGTCGAGGAAAATGAGATGTAAATTTCAATTTGAAGATATCTCCAATACATAACACTCATTCAGGAGAAAATCAGGATATAAACCGAATTGAAACTATTTGCGACAAAACTGGAACTCAGCAAATTGAAAATGAACATAATTAGAGAAAATCTAAATAAAAAGGAAAAAATAGCTTTAAACAATTTACGAGCGAATAAAAAATTATAATTAAAAATGCTGATAAGAACTCATCCACAGTCGTTCTGGATAAGAAATTATACTTAAAACAGGCAATGGTTATACTTAATAACAACATACATTATGAACAAATCCAGGAGTGTCATACAGAAAAATTATTTCAGAAACTATGAATGAAATGCTGAAAAAATTACATGATAATAACTACCTTCATAACACTACATATGAGTAGTCAACACGATACGAAAATAAAAGACTAGGAAGATTATATATACTACCAAAGATACACAAATTAAATCAAACTGATCGAGACAAAATAAAAGCAAACAGCGAACACTTAAATGAAGTTCAAATCCCTGGCAGACCAATTGTTTCGTTATGCAACAGTCCGGTTGAAAAAATGGTCAATTTATAGACTGTTTTCTCAATCCAGTTGTAAGCACACTTTGGACATATACAAAGGACACGACCGCGTTCATCAACAAAATTGAAAGTGTAAAAGTACCTAAAAATATCCTATTATGCAGTTTTGATATTTCGAGTATGTACATTTACAATTCACTCACACACAAAGAAATAATTGATGCGGTTGATATAGCATGGCCAAAAATACTCGGAATTAAATATGATATACCTCTTCCACCCAAGAATGAAATACTCGAGCTGTTGAATTACATTCTAGCAAATAATGAATTTGAATTTATTAACATAATATTCAAACAGAGATATGGGATTCCTATGGGAAACCCAATGAGTCCTAGGTTAGCTGATATCAGAATGTTTGAAATAATTTTTTAAATACTTGATCTATTCCCGTTTACAAATAATATCACTCAGTTATCAATTTATCGGGAAGATGGCTTTGTCCTATTTGATTCCAGTGAAGATAATTTAATGACTTTCTTCGACATCGCTAATACTATACACCCATTAATTAAATTTACACATGATATATCATCAGAAAGTATACATAACCAGAAATATTTATCATACACTAAGTTTATCAGCTCTTAATTACTCTAAATGTATGCACATAGGAAATTGATTTAAAAACGAAGTATTATGATAAGATATACTGGATTGGTCCTGGACCCGATTGATTTTAACAGATTACCAAATAAAGGCAACAGTAGTATACCGCTGTTCAAAACTCATAAATCCATGGACAAAAAACAAAATCGGGGTAACAAACTAAAACCGAATGATTGAGGCATATAAATTGGGTACATCCAAATTTATCAGGTCAATCTTTATTACCATGCAGAGGCTGTACGTGCATTTTATCTGCTCAGCCTGGTTTGCATAATATGTCTTACAGTTATTCATATTATGCTATAATTATAAAGAAAGTATGATTTAGGACACAATTTGCCTAAAACCGAATCAAACCAAGTTATATACGATTTTCAGAAGTTAAGGTTGATTGTATAGAAATATTTTAACATACTTTTTTTTCATAGAATGACAACAAATATCATGCAGTAGTATGAAAATAAATATTTTTCTTCAATTTTGGTAATTATATTCAATGTCACGAATTCATTTTTGGCGATGTTTGTACTCCATATAAATTTAGCCAAAATATAATAACAATTACCAATGTTCTGCTAAAATTACTGCAAAATCTTGCTTGTGAAGTAATTATTAAGACGTTGTTGTCAGATTTTGTTATCTCTGATTAGCTAGTATTCCAATTTTCTGAAAGTCTTTCTTCTAAAATATACGAAATACGAATTATAATAACATTGGGTTATGTTTTTCGTTGGGTAATTTGAACATGCAAAATTAGCCCTTGTATGTACCTTTTCTCAACACTTTGTGTGACTTTTATTTACCGTTAGACGTTAGGTAATGCAAATCAATCATGATTTGACTTGTATTATACAGTGATTTAGTGCCAAAACAAATCATTCTGCAACAGTTTCAATTTAGGATTAAGTAAATCACACCATTTCAATGCTTATATTTACGCCTTTATCAAACAACATGTATGTATTTATTTGTATATATAAGTGGGTGTTTGATAGTAGTTGATGAAACTACGGCTTTGATCTAACGCTGCGTTATTGTTTGTAACTGTTGTTGTTGTTTTTTTTATATTTCTATCAGAAATACAAACACAAAGATTTTGTATACAATGATAATTTTTATTTATTTTGTTTCGACTTCCTATTTTTGGAAATATGCAACATCTGATTGAAAAACAGTGTTATAGCTTATAAAATCTATCAATTTTAAAACAGCGATACGTTTTCGAGACATTAGTTGATACAGGAAGCTAACATAATTAATTGAAGGGTTGACTTTATATCATTTATTTCAATAATAGAAATAGAAATTAGGAAAGTAAATGAATAAGAAACATCAGTGGTTTATCGATGATCAAATCTCATCAATAGATTACGGAGACTAAGCAATTTTTCAAACCAAAACAATCACTGAACGATTCGAATAAACTTTAATATGGACCGAGGCCAGCTGAATCAAAAGGGAAAACGTCTATTGTTATCCATGTATCGCCTGCAATGCTTATCCAGACTCCGGCAAAATGTCACAATCTTATTTCTTAAAGTTCATTGGAAGATAAGCGACCTTGTTGATAAATAGTCCACAAATAATACTTGGTGGTCTTGAAGTAAAGATGCTATTTTCTGGTGTTGAACATGTCGGTTGATTATCATCTTAGTTACGTGTAATCAAGGTATGGGAATTGAACTGTACGGTTTTCTTATATTTTGTTCGTTCGGGAGACTGTCAAGTGGGGATTCGAAATTTTATAAAAAAATAACAGGTTGACTGATTCAAACTCTAATTTTACAATCAACTTTTCTCCTTTTAGTAGTCTAAAATGTTGGTTATTGAGTGATTATATTTAATATAACCAATACGTTTTCAAATCACTTCACAGTATATCTGTAGATCCTAATCATATGAAATACAACTATACATCAATAAAATACATATGACAATAATTAATGACAGTAGAGCTAACGAATGTACATCAGTGTTGCCCGGTCAATATATTTATAATAACAAAATGGTTCCAATCATCTTAATGTTGTTTAAACGGCATTTCATCGTGTATTTCAAGTGCAATACTATATAGTTTAAATATTTAATCGAATACAGATATTTCAACTACTGCCGTCTCACTTTGAACAAATGGTTGAACTTAAAACATTTCTAACAATTTATAGAAACAAAAAATAAATAGTGGTATGCCTTGTTTTAATCTAATTTGTTTAAGTCAAATGGTCAGAATAAAATGTTGATGAGTTTAATATCAACTGCAATATTTTATGTAACATATCAAAATTATACACCTACATCATAAAGGAATTATGTTTTAACAAATGTCTTTTTTGCTTACGAATATTTTCATATGACCAACTTTTCTATTTTTACCGAAAAAAATGAAGATGAACTTTCTTACATTTGAATGTCTTTTATACTTCATAAGTAAATGAATAAAATCGTACTAAACATAATAAGTCCCTAATGGATGTTTGCACGATTGGCAATGATACCACATTCGCTTGTTATATGACGGGACTTTTTCGTTCCATTTAACTTCTCATTAGCAAAGCTCCCACTAGTACTTATCAATCTTCAATGCATCCCTTGTTTTGCATTTTCGAGGTTTCTGTTGCTTTCGGTTTTGATTTAGGAGTTGCGTCTATTCATTTTAAATGTCTGTGTTTTTTCGTACCGACAAAATAGGTTTTTTATGGTCAAATTTGTTCCAACAGAAATCAGTCTATTTAAGTTCCTCAAAAGATAATATGGCCGGTTTCTGATTAAAGAATTGGATTCATTTACCAGTTAAGATTGTATATATTATATTGATGTCAGTGTTCTCAAGCAATCTGAAAACTGTCAAGAACGGACATTTTGTTCATACTAGACTGTAATTATTCCATCCTCTCTGAAAGTAGATCCCATATCGCACTGTATTTCACCAATCATTCCATAATTCCATTTTCAATTTTATTTGACGGGAATATTTGACATTGATTGAATTACATTTCGTTACTAGCAAGACATCTACATTCGAGAAATCAATGGATGCAAAACCTTCATTAATAATGCAAAGGCAGTGTGCAAATTTTGTGAAAGACTTTTTATGTTAGCTTCTGAAGCATGTATAACAGATCATGAATTTATCATAGACAACTGTTAATGCCACGTCACCTCTATATGTACGTCATATGTTGTTTTATTGTTATAAATAGTTGTAATACTTTATATGGCAATATTTTATTGATAATTTCCGATAGTATCAAGATTTTCAAAACATTAATGTTATTATCGTTCATTATCTATAAAATGGTTTGTTTTTGTTATTGTTTTTGTTTTAGTTTTTTTGGTATTCTTTTGTAAAATTTGTCAGATCATAATCATTGATTCAAAATTTTCCATTCAACAAAAAAGTCCTTAATCGTCATCAACGTAGTTCACTGATTATAGATAAATTGATAGAATCTGATTTTCAAAAAACTGTAACTGTGATTTTAATAATATTCTTCAAATTGAAAGTTGAAAAGTGACTGGTAGTTTGTGAGATTTTATATTCATTATTCTGTAAACCTTTGAATTAGAGTTGAACATTCAATCAATGTTCCTCTTCATTATTTTGGAAAATAACGTCTGTCAAAATTGAGAGTAGATGACAAATGAACTAGATCTTTGAAATTGCAATTATGTGTGTATAACGATATTAGAGAGGATTCAGTGATTCAACTTGTCTTTGATGTTATATATTGGCTAGGATTTATTATTTAATCCAACTCTCAGATGCTAGAAAACTATTTTTTAAAGGTAAATCATGACCTGATTTTGGTTTTCCATTTACACATTTGATATATATTACGCGCTAAGATGCGAATGAGTATCTTACTTTTTGTCCTTTACTATTCTGAGTTTGATAGGTTTTAGAAGTGAACCCATTAAGTGTTTTCAATAACGATACTTCTGATGTATATTAGTTTGTAATGGTTGGTTATTTTCTACTTCAATGGAAAAATAATCTTGTCTTGCATTAAGGAATAATCGTTTAAACACCTTTAAATTACACATCATCTTAGCTATAGGGAAACTACTTTAATTATCTACATGTCTTTTACTTATCATACACAATTCAATATCTTTCAATGATGCTTTAAGAGACAATCGTATTAGCATCTTCAATTGACACATCATGTTAGTGATACTTCTTAATTTGTTGACATTTTATTTATGTTATGATTTAGTTTATTTTGACTATATCTGTCTTTGACATGGCGTTCGTGATATTTATCTTGTAGCATTTCATTCAGGTTAAACATAGGTATTGCCGTAAATAACAGTTATAGTTGTAAAATTGTTATATTAAACATGTTTAAAACATTAGAAGATATATCCGTATTTTTTTTTGTGTTAACATAATTCGCATTTACCTGGGCTGTAGGGGTAAATGCAGTAAAAAATCTCCCATTGACTTTAATGGTAATCTATGTATGGAATTAAATTCATACCTGATTTACCTTTAGAAATTGGAAACTTTCATATAACATTCATGAAAGTACAAATGTAGCCCTATCTTTTGCACTAATAAAAACATAGGGTCATGCGGCATTTTTGTGTATTCACATGGCCTTGTTTACAAACAATGTAGATTCGCACTGAATTCCTATACTGACCCCCATTACTTTTCAACCCTGTAGTGAAAAAAATTAGTACATTCAGCATTTATTTTTTTTCAACTCTAGTTTTGATCTATCTGCCAAAAAATATTTATTACAAACATTATCAACCAATCAGAAGAGCATATGACTTCAGTGTTATACAGAAAGCTCTCCCCTAAATGGGCTGTTCCTGATGACGTATATTTATTTACTGAATTTACCCCTGTAATGTTTTCAAAGCAAAACTAAAAACCTAAAAGTAAACGTTAGAAATGTGAAGAAAAAAGTACTATAACAAAAAGTACCGAACTCATAGGAAAATCCAAAACAAATAGTCCGGATTCTTATCAAAAAATAAAACGTCCAAACATACCAAATGAATGGATAACAAATGTCATATTCTTGACTTTGTACAGACAATGTTTTAATGCAAAAATTGATGAATAAAATCTGGTTTTATAGCTAGCTAAATCTCTCTCTGATGTATGACAGTTGCATATCATTACATTAAAGTGACAATGATAGGTGAAGAAAACGAACAGACATAATAGACAACAATATCAAAAACATGGGTACAACAATCAACATTGTGTTATTATCGTAATCACTATAAAACACAAATATGTAACAAAGAAACACAAACGGCGTATAATGAATGCATAACTGTGACTTTGAGATGAAAGACTGCAATAGAACAAATGTTCTTTTTTTTTGTGCATATTTTTCGTCGATTTATCATGGTGTGGTCTATTTTTTGTGATGTTTTTTTTAAAGTCCCTTTAGAATCTTCTCTCTCTTTTTCATAAATATTTGACACATTATAAGAAAAAGTTCCGGAATGGTACGTATGTTATCCTCACAGTACTAATTGGCTTTTTTATTCTGGTATATGTTAATATCAGAATTTTAATTTTCAAACATCAACAACGAAACAAAAAGGTTTTTTAACACAACCTATATAATATGTGGAAATTGTTAAACGTTGATTTTTCTAATCAATTATGATATGTAGCGGTTTACTAATTCTCTTTATACTTAATCTCGTATTATCGCAATGTTGTTTAATTAAAGAAATAAAATAGCTCTTATTGAATATAACTTGAGGAGTTCCGTATTTTTGTTATATTAATTTTTTCCAAGGCTATATATTTCTGAGACAGTCAGAATTTTTGTACACATGCATACGAAATATTGATAGCCATCCATTAGTGCAAGCAATCGACCATAGAGTTATTGAGAATTCTTTCAAAAATTACTCTGCATTTCTCATCCTAGCTTAAAATTAATAGGAAACTTGTGTTCTCCAATTCAATACTATTATGAAGGCATCATCGCACAATGATTTAATTACACAGAGATTATTCTATACGTCATCTTTATTCGAAATATCTATCAATACAAAGACTTGATCTAAAATGCTGAAACATTGTGTCAATTTTTGTACAACGAGTTGCTGTGCTAAAAAGCGACTATAACTGATTATAAATAAAACATAAACTTAAACTTAAACAAACAACCAACCACAAGTGTACTTTATTTGTCTCAGTTTTTGTAATTTTCAAAATTTCGTCTCTTAAATTGCGGTCGAATATATATATATTATTATATTTACCGTGTCAATTATAACAACTTGACAATTTCAAATGTGGTACTAAGTTAAAGTGTGTTAATGTTAACTAGAATATTATAAGATAGATATCAAGGACAATTTGTCAATAAGAAACATTCATTTTGTCAACATCAACTTAATCATACCTTGTTTATGTCAACAATTGAAGAATTATGAATAACCTGATGTGCCAATTGAAGATAATTATACGATTAAGCCCTTACGGCATGATAAAATGAAAACGTATTGTATATAATAAGTAAAAGACATCTAGACATTTGAAGCAGTATCCTTAATATAATGTGTCAATTGATTATGCTTAAACGATTATTCATTAATGCAAGACAAGGCTATTATCGTTTTTCCGTTAACAGAGGCATACATCAGCAATGTAAAATGTATTAGAACGATCATTATTAAAAACACGTCATAGGTTCATAGCTAAAAATCTAAAAATGAAATTCAGAATAGTAAAGGACAAACGTATTATATTATTTGCGTAGTATTTATTAAATCTTTGAAAAGACTAAGCTAAAAAGGAGAGCCAAGATCACGATTTACCTTCGGAAACAACATTTAGTGATTGAGAATTTATATGAATTGTACTTTAATGATTTTAAATATTCTCGCTAAAACAATGTTCAAATGGTGAAAATAGGTTTAAGTTATAGATAATGCATATTTTAAGTTTTTTCTTGAAGTATAACACACTGAGGGATGTCAGGATTGGTCAAATGAAAAACCGACCGTTCGGAAGTAGGGAGATCTTTCTTTGTGCAGTCCTGACATCACAGGTGTGTTAATACGACAAGAAAAACCTTAAAATATGCATTATCTGACTTATATATCGTGAACAAAATATTTTCTTCAAAGTTGTGCATTATTTACATCCTATCTTACCGAAATCACGAAAGTGGGATATTTCTGTCTAATGTGTTCAGGTTTCTAATTTGACCTACAGGTCATTTACATAATGTGTTATAAAACTCACTAATTAAATAGATACATAAACGTTTAAAATCATTATCCAGTTTGAATAGAAATATTACTTTACACGAAACTGCATGACGCATAAATTGTGGTACATGTAAATTTCAAACGGAAAACGGATAGCAATAGTTCAAAGTATCATTTCACATTATTTGTTTCGGAAGGTAATTTGTGCGTCAATAATAAATTTTGGTATTTCAGTCAAATAAATGGAATAATGGATTGTTTTGGCCTTCAACCTATGAATTATGGAAAATTAAACCGTTAACCCTCAATTGGCAACACCACACGATAGCTATCAAACGAATTTAATGTGCAAGTAAATTAAAGTTTGCACTTTAACCAGGAAAGTAATGAACTGATACAGGTCATTAATTTATGTCTTGAAGCAAATCTCATTGAAATTTGGTATCGTCCGGTTTGATTCTTCAAACGAATAACCTATCGTTCTGAAAGAAAATAACTCCATGTAGATATATAATAGTAAATCAACTTGCAAACAGGAGAATATTATTAAGGCTTGAGGTGATAATTTGTTAAAGCTACATAGCTATGTATGGTGTTTCTGAATACTGGTAATGATATGTATAATTAACCTGTTAAAAAAAAATTTCAAATAGTTTGAATGTAGACATTTTCATTGAAAACAGTTTGTCAGAAACGTGATTTTCTTTTCAATTTTTTTTTGTCAGGGGCTGTTTCTTCCCTGACAAAATCAATATTTTTTTTATAATGAGTTTGTTTTCCTTCAAATTTTAAATTAAAGACATACTGGTAAGTGTGTGAGATGTCAGTTTGCATTGTTCAATTTACTTTACAACATTTTAGTTTAGCATTCAATCAATATTCCCTGTCATTATTTGGTTGAAAGCGTCTGTCAAAAAAGAGAGAAAAAAATAAAAGTAAATGACAAAGGTACCAAAAAAAATTAATAAGTTTAATTTGTTTTTTTACTCTGAAAATAGCTGTGATTTGCTACCATTTTCTTATCTTGATTTTTTCAGTGTTGTTTCCAAATGTAAACCTTGATTTGCTGTCCTTTTCAGCTTCTTTTTCCAAACATTTAGTTTATACTACGCTAAGATTAGTTTGGATAGAACAGTTTTTGTTCATATAACATTCCAAATTTTATATAATGATGTTTAGCTGTGTATCTACTACGTTTTTTCAATAACGATCGTTCTGATATATTTCACAGAGTTGATGTTTGCCTTTGTCAATGTAAATCAGACAATAGCCTTGTGTTGCATTAATGAATTCCAACATTATTTAAATAACACATAGCTGAGAGGGTGATAGAACAGATTTTTACCCCGAGAAAACATTGTCAACCGAAGCGAAGCCAAGGTTCACAATGCTTTTTCGAGGGGTACAAATCTTCTCTACCACCGATGCGTTTTGTTATTTGATTTTGCCATGTGATTATGGACTTTCCCAATTGATCTTCCTCTAAGTTCAGTATTTTTGTGATTTTACTTTTTTCAGCTATGTGTTATTTAATTTATTATACTGAATGTCCTATCATTATAGTCTTTTACAGATTTATCTTATTTTAAAAGTATTTTCTAAGGAAAAAAAAACAAAATTTATTCAAGATGATTTTTTTTGTTTGTTTTTTTGACAGTCCAATAATAAAATCTGAGAGAACATTTTGACAGTCCAATAATGAAATCTGAGACAAAACGTAGATTTTTAGCATTTTATTTAATTACTTGATTTAAATGCAATGCATTGTCCTTTAAACTATCGGTTTTGATTGGTCTAGACGAGAGGGTAACATTAAAAAAAATGGTCACCATTTCAGCTATGTGGTAGAGTAAATTAACACCCTCGTATCAGCCAATCAAAATATGGCATTTCAACGTGAAGTATAATAACATCAATTGACACATCAGCTTAGGGATACTACTTCAAATGTCTTTTAATTATCATATACAATACGTTATAGTTTCATAAGACTTCATATCAACATCTGCAACTCGCAAATCATGTTAGTAAAATTCTTCTTTTGGCACATCGTGCAGTCAGGATTCTACTTTGTCAAAAATATCTCCCCATTACGCCAGTTTATTTTCACAATCGTAGAAACGGACGCCATTGTAGGGGTGACGCGCTGCTAATTTTGCTCTTGGAAACCGATAAATTCATCCACTTTGCACCATTACGATCCTTATATGTCAGTTGCATTTTAAAAGACAAATGTATCAACCAGCTAATGAGCATCAGTTAATGAACTTGTCTGCATTGAGTCAACTTAAAACTTATCGGTTGTCAGGTTGAATATTCAAAAATTCATAAATATTTAAAAACACATCTTATTAAATATTTCGTGGAAGGGCATACTAGATTGTTTTAGTGGTTGAAGACTATAAACCCTAGTTATCACAAACACAAAATTTTAATTTTTCGAAATTATGCATTTTCAGCATCCAACTTGGAAGACTGTCGTCAAGTACTTTTAGTAAAAAAAATAGCCATTCGAACACACCTACTCTATTTTTGTGATGCATTGGATAGGTATTTCACTTGACCCATAAATTACATCTTTTAGTACTGTGATTTTTGTATGTTATAAAGTCAACCTATAGCTTTGCTATATAAAAATGATAAAATTTGAAGCGAGACGATGTATGAAATATTCTTGTTTTATACGATATCAAGACAAAATATCAAACTCAAACACGTCCTAACATAAAAAGATGCACTCGATTTTCTCTTTTCTTGGAATTTTTTCTTGAGTCACATAATGGAAGGGCAGACACGAAAATTACTGAACTAATAGATTGATATGTTTTCCGTCCGTGGAAAAAAAATCAAATCGGAGGTTTTGCATTTTCTACATCCAACTTGAAAGATACCCATGTCGTCGACTGGATATCTAATTGCATGTTCTGCTAAACTATGTACTAGTTAAATTGAAAACTTATGCAAATGGTGTTTTTAAAATAAAACACTACGTAATTGAGAAAAAAAAATGTCATTTTATTTGTTTCCGTTAATTTTTTAAATTTTGGTCACGATAGTAAACATTACAGTAAGCATTTAACGCCTTCTCTAACAAAAAGCTTCGATTCTCTTGTTCTATTTCAACTGGGTTTCCGACTGGTGTTAGTGATAATTCTTTAATTTTATATATACTAATTTTATAGTATTCCATTTAGCATTACCACCCTTTGACTTAGAACCATATTTTAAATGAATATTAGTTTTCAAATAAAGCCATATATAGTATGACAACTAACACTATAGGGAGATAACTCTGTAAAATCAGCTAAACGTTTTAATTACGTCGTGTTGTTTAGGGAATAATACGCTTCTCAATGATCAAAATTAGTGTTTGTCAAACTGCTTTATAGCAAGTGTAATTTTTCGGATAAATTGGTTGGTTCAATTTTTTGGAAATTTTTATATTTTTGTCAAAGATTCAAAGTAAATACTTTGTCAAAATTTTATGAAATTAAACGAACCAAATTAATTTTTGTGAAGTAGTTGGGTACCAGCTTAACGCAATATGAAATAATTTGTTACCGTCAAAATATCACTAATCAATTGACCAAATTTTAGTATTACAACTGCATCAGTGGATCATCATCCTTCAGTAATATGTTATCAAGCTTATATTTGTTAACTTTAAACTTTTTAATAAAAAACTCCGACTGAAGACGAAATAACTTGTTTGTCAACTGTCGTCAACTAATTTGTAAACCATAAGAAGGCAGCTACTGTTTTTCATTTTTCAAAATGAGAAGGAAATGAGACGAATTAAGAATAAGGTAGTTGGCAGAAGAAGAATACACGTGTGATAAAGGTTATTCTTCTTATCTATTTGTTTTTTTGTTAGAAACATTAAATCTCAATTCAATTACTTTTGTTAAAAGAAAACTCGAACAGAAAAAAATATTTCTGTCGTAAAACGTGTTTTGTATTAGATAAGTTATTGTATTTGTTGTGAGTGTTTTTTTAATAGGTGTTTTGTTGTCTCATTGAAAGACTTGAGTTAAACAAAACATATTTTAAAAAGGTCATGTTCAGAAATATTACTAGTAACCTTTTGCGAGAAAAAAAACCGATCGTATTCAAAAAATTATCAATAATATATATAATACAAAAGATCATCCATTTTTGTTTATCATAACTGAATTGAATGTCATATTTATATATATTTAGATAAACACATCAATTAACACAATATACGGTAGAATCAAAACAGTATGACACTATGATTAAACAGTAAAATGTATACTTTGGATTATCGGCCAACCGCATGTTTTTTTAACCATCAACGAAACTTTTTGCTATTTAACGTCCTTAAAACACAAAACAATAATTAACATTTCTCATCTTCATTCAAATTGTCGCACAGTCTTCAAATTGCTAGTTGAAGAAATTACAGTTCGGAACAAGCAAATAATGTAAGAACTACTGATATCTTTTAATTTTATAAAATCAGCATTTAGTGTTTTTGTTCATGGTTGCTTTGGTATGTCTTTCAAGTTCAATAGAATAGATTCACAATATTGGAAAAATTTTAAAAGATCTCAGAAAAGACAAAAACATGCATGTAGTAATAAAGGTATATACTGCGCATGAGGGTGTATAATGTATTAATGTCAGTACAATGGCAGCAGTAGTTTAATATATTTGTAAAATAGATCTTCAATTATAGAATTGCAAAAGAAATAGAACGAACGAAAGATACATCTTTTAGAAATTAAAGAGAGAAAGCAGAAATTTTTTATGGCTTTTGAACCGTGGTATTAATATTAATGCCTTCATTTAACTCTTCGAGGAAAATATCAAATAAATATATAGGATCAATCTACCGTGGTTTTTTTTAAATGTCCATGTATCAAGTCTGGAATATGACAGTTGTTATCTACATTCCGTTTTCATGTACAGTCCATGGATGGTGAAAACTTCCCACTAACACCATACACAATTACACCATTCACCATACATCATAACATTGTACAGCCTGTGCCATTACGCCATACACGTTACACCTTTGCACCAAACACCTTACACATTCTATCTACAACACAATAAACCGACATTTACCATAATTCAATTCGAAGTCAAAGAAAGCGTGCGACAACAAACTCATTTATTTATATCACAATATTGTAAACTAATAGAATTTAAAAATCAGTTCTGATCAATATTTTACATAGTTTTAAACTTTGATTATCACACTTTATATACACGTTAAACATCATTACATCATTCCCCTTACACCATGCATCATAGCATCATACACCTTCTACTATTGCACAATATGCAATACTTCATTTCACTATACACGTTTCGGAAGTTTAAACCATCACCAGGCTATATGTTGACGTCTGCTTTTGCAGTAGTTCAGCGTTTCTGTTGTTTCGTTTTGTTTTTTTTTCTCTTAGTGTTGACCTTTTTCCCTTCATTTAAACTCTAAATTTGACATCATGCGTGTGGAGACTTTTGAAATCAAAAGTTTAGTGACCAACAAAACGTAATTGGATCCTGTCAGTTGAGATAAGTCTGAGTTTCACCCAATATGTCTTAAATTATCCAATTTAGAATCCGATAAATAGTGGTTGTCTGACTTTGAATTTTGATGTTATCTAAAAATATTGTCACCTGAATCTCCCGTCTTGCAGTAAAAAATGTCAAAAAAGAGAGGTTCATGCGGATGTGTGGGAAAAATATATATTGACGTATTGCTGTTTGAAAGGACTTTATTACTTTTTGTTCTTCCATAAATTATAGAACCATTGCAGCAATTGTTTAGTATATCCCATCGGTGTCTCGTTCCAAGGCATAAGAAATGTCCCTATATAGTTATAACATACAGCTTAGTTGTTCTATTAAGACTAAATATATGTCCCTCTAGATCTCTAACTTACACTTTTATTTTGTGCTGTCGATAAAAATTTCTAAATCACTGTACAGTTTAAGTCATCTGTGTTAGTCTTAAAAGATTAAGTCTTAACTTGAAAGGTTTAATGTGCAAATATGTGTTGTTATTGCAATATGTTGTACCATTCAGCGTATAAATATAATAATGAACAAAATGTATAACAGTTGAACTTAAAAACTGCTCAAAACTTTGAGTTTATTGTATCAATTTTATTTAAAAGTCAGCAGTTTGCAAGCCTCGATCATAAACTCATTATAGACAACCAACAACTCTTTGTATTGTCTTAGTCTTTTATAGCATGGATTGATACATTTAGCCCAGCTAAAACACACTACCATTTCGTCTTCAGTGGGCTTTTTTTTCTCTCCTGATAATGTTTGTTTGTTTTCAACGCTCACTTTCCACATGTTAAATTTCTATAGTTCACAACCACGTTACCATACATGTACCTTTTCCGGGAACATAGAAAGAAAATGTGACAATATACATGCATGTTTTGCTTCTCTATAATGGTAATTTTTGGTTTAGTTTGTATGGATGCATTTAATTTCTTAAAAGTGTTGTTGACTGACATACAACATGTACAGGATATCGTGTGTACTGGAATGTTTATCATAGATTTATATATAATTCTCATGATGTCCATTGCGGGAATATCAAAGTTTGAAGTTATTACCGATAATAAGAATTAATAGTCAAAAGATTAAATCGAATTTATCAGGTAAGAACGCAATCACTAACACGGCATTTATCAAAAATAAAAAGAAGCTTTGTATCTATAACGAACGACACGTACATATCTTGTTGGTGATAAAGCTAATCATCTGTTTCAGTTCTTTTTCAGAACACTGTTTTTATTTCTATTTTTAAAAAGCTTGGTCGATACCGTTGCTGGTGGACAATTAGTCGCATAGGGTTTAATAAGTTTAATAGTCAGTACTTCGGAACTGATGTGATTTATAACAAACCTTTTTTAAACTATCCTTTAGTAATTTCAGAAAGTTATTTTTCAATTCCTCCAGGAAGAGTGACAATTCTGTTTTTGGTCATGTATCTCTTCAATTGTTCCGGTTATTACTCATCCTTGGCTTTCAAATACTCAGCTTTGTGGGTGTTTCTGTTGGATGCAAATACTTAAAAGCGCATCAGACACATGGAATGGGTGTCGAATAAACTTGAGTGATTATTTTGTTTCGTGTTATGTTCCTCACTCTTACTTTTTGAGAAATTGTTTTAATTTAGGTTATATATTCTCAAAGGTATTACTGATTCCATTGAGTATTTTGTTTTAAATTATCAGTTATTTTTTTCATGCTCAATAAGTACACAATAAGCTGAACACCTCATGGGAAACAAGGAAAAATACCAAACGAAAAACATCAGACATAAAACACAGCATAGAAAAATTCAACTGGGAAACAAAAACTCCATCAAACATCAAGAAGTTAAATGGAACGGTTAGCAGATCCTGTCCTACATGTTGCACCTATCGTATTACTCATGTAAGTGCAAATATGGTGATATCTTTAGTTCGGTAGGATAAATATGTAGTTCAATAATGATATATAAGTGAATATGTCGTCATCAGTGAGTATGTGTTTTTATTATTGACCTGATTCATTATAAAACAAAATATGTTTTCTAAGTTGACAAAGATTTATTAAAGTTTCATTCTTCACATAAGCAACATCTGCACAAAATATCATTTTTTATTTATTAATCAATTCCTTGTCCTTGTGGTTTATATTTATTTTTCAATTGAATGCGTCACACCGACAGCTATTTCTAAAGGGTAAATTTCTATTGAAGGTAGAAACGAGTAATATAAACGGTTTGAATGACAGAAAATATTATATTAATGTGAAATTATCGTCAACAAGACTGAAATGCAACAATTGTCGTCACCACTAAACTTCGAATCCATACAATTATGACAAAAAATCCATAAAATCTAAAATTAAGAATTAGAAAACTAATAAGAAAAGAATCTTAAACAGCAGAAATAAATTCTTTTTTTCTAATTTACCATGCAAACTCTAGTAAAAGCTACTGAATATTAAAAAGGATATATGGCATAATTGATTTTAAAACACTTTCTCATTGCCGTCGTGTTGTCTTCAATTTATAAAGAAAAAAAACATTACTGATAAGTGAATGGTATGTCAGTAAGCATTGTTCAATTTACTTTAAAACAATTACTTCAGCATTCAATCAACGTTCCCTGTCATTATTTGGTGGAAAGCGAAGTCGAAATCGATAGGAAAAGTTCAAAGTATATGACGAACTTAGTTCCAATTTAATATTTTTTGAAAAATGCAATTGTGTATGTGTAAATGCTTTTTTGAGTGGATTCGTTGGTTAAATTTGTTCTTACTCTGACATTGGCTGTGATTTACTATAATTTCCAATTCTCAATTGCTAAATGATGTTTCAAATGGTTTATCATTGCTCCTAACTTAAGTTTTTACTTTTCAAACATTTAATATATACTATGCTAAGATACGTTTGAATAGAATACGTTTTGTCCTTTACTATTCCAAATTTGACATAAAGATTTTTAGCTGTAAACCCACTACGTGTTTTCAATAACGATCCTTCTGATGTATTTTAAATGGTTGATTGTATAAGATAATAGCCTTGTCTTAAGTAAATGATTAATCGTTTAAACATCTTCAATTTACACATCATTGAAAGGATACTACTTCAATTGTCTAGATGACTTTTACTTAATATATTCGTATTAAGAGACGAAATTTTGAAAGTCCCAAAAAGGGAAACATCTTATTGAATAATGAAAGAAAACATATTTGTTTATTTTAATATCTTGATAGTATTGAATAAATGTTTTTAAATAGAGCCATACATTTATATAGTATGACAACTATGATAAGAATTTAGCGATTTATAATAAAAATTAAAAAAAAACATCACTACCTTTTGTTATGTTTATTACAACTGAATTGTATGTCAAGTTTATATCTATTTATAGAAACAAATTATTAAACAAAAATCGTAAGAATAAAAGAGTATGAAGCTAAAGCTAAACTGTTATATTCTAGATTATCGGCCAACAGCGTTTTATGGCAATGTTAAATATAACACTTGAAGGACAACATTAAATGACAGGACTGCAGTACTAATAAATGCAAGAACATTCGGTACAGAGCAATACACAAATACATAATACAATAAACATTTCGACATGCTTTTAGTTAAAGGTACCAGGCTTATAATTTCATAGGCCAGACGCTAAGATACGTTTGAATAGAATATGATTTGTCCTTAACTCAATGCTCTTCAACTTCGTACTTTATTTGGCCTTTTTAACTTTTTTGGATTCGAGCGTCAATGATGAGTCTTTTGTAGACGAAACGCGCGTCGGCGTATATACTAAATTTAGTCATGGTATCTTTGATGAGTTTATTTACAACCACTGGGTCGGTGCCACTGCTGTTGGAGATTTATTTCCCCGAAGGTATTACAAGCCCAGTAGTCAGCATATTGTGTGCTGACATGAATTGTCATTGATATGGTTATATTTATAAATTTACTGTTTACATATTTTTGAATATTTTGAAATACTAAAGCTTTTCTACCTCAGGCATAGATTACCTTAGCTGTATTTGGCAAAACTTTTAGGAATGTTGGTCCTCAATGCTCTTCAACTTCGTACTTTATTTTGCCTCTTTCACTTTTTTGGTTTCGAGCGTCACTGATGAGTCTTTTGTAGACGAAACGCGCGTCGGCGTATATACCAATTTAGTCCTGGTATCTATTGAGTTTCTTTACTATTCCTAATTTGAAATAATGATTTTTAGCTGTAAACCCATAACGTGTTTTCATTGACGACACTTTTGATGTATTTTACATGGTTGATTTTTTGCTTCTGGCAATAGAAATTAGATAATAGCTTTGCCTTGCATTAATGAAAAGTTATTTAAACCTCATTGACACATCATTGTAGGGACACTACTTCAATTGTCAAGATGTCTTTAACTTATCATATTTAATAAGTTTTCATTATGCCTTTAAAAGTGCTTATCTTATAAACATATAATTGTCACGTATAATTAGTTATAATTCTTCAATTGTTAATATTTTGTTTTTGTTGACATAAACAAGTTATGATTAAGTTTATATTGACAATGTTTGTCATTGATATGGTGTTCCTGATATTTATTTTATAATATTCTATTTACCATTAACACACTTTCGCTTAAAACCACATTTTAAATTTCGAGTTGTTATGTTAGAAACGGTAGAGACAACAACATATTTATTCCTAATTTGTGAGACGATTTTTTTTTTAAATCACAAAAAAGGAAGCATATTTCCGAATGCTTAAAGATAACATAACTTTTTATTTTAATATCTTGATAATATTTGATATATTTAACATTGTTTAAACAGAGCCATGTATATACGAAGTATGTCAGTTAATTAACACAATTAAGCTATATATAATGACATTCATCACAACCTTATGTTTCGACTTTCAAATTACGAATATATATGTTTTATACTGTACGTTTCCAATCCAACTTAAAATTAATAGGAAACTTGTGTACTGTTATGAAGACATCATCGCCCAATGATTAAATTACACTGAGTTCCCTCTATATGTCATCTTCATTCGAGGGATCTATCAATACAGAGACTCCATATATAAAGCTGAAACATTGTTTTGGTTTTTGTACACTACTCTGGTGCCATCCGAAGCGTCGATAACTGATAATATATAAAATGCAACTAAACTTATGAGTACGACCAACATCAATTGTACCTTGAGGAGTGATACTGTCTACGGCTTCAGTCTTACGTTAAATTAATATATTTACATATGTTCGTCAATCTTGCATTCTATTATTAGTTTTATTTACTAATTATAGACTTATGAGATACGTTTTGCTATCAAATAATCCCTGATCAATTATTTTTTTTAGTATTACAACTGCATCAGTTGATCTTCATCCTTCAGTAATATTTTATCTATAGTTAATTATAATTGAACTTTTGAATAACAAGGTAGATACTTCATCTGAAGACGAAATAATATCTTGGTCAATTGTCGTTAACTAATTTGTTAACCATGAGAAGGCAGCTACTAGTTGTCCTTTTTAAAAATGAGATGAAAATGAAAGGAATTAAAAATAAGGTGTTGACGGAAGAACAAAACATAAGTAATGAAGTCCTTTTTCCCAATTTCTCTGTTTTGGTTCGAAATATTACATTAAACTTCAGTTTACAAAATAGGAACACTATTTTAGTCGTTAGAAATCACCCCGTATAACCCCGATACAAATGAAACCGGACGTTGACGCGTTCGAAGCGATAATCAGGACAATATTTAGGATGACAACAATTTGGAATGCCTCTCTTGAACTTATTTGAGTATATATAAATATGTCAATGTGCATGCTAGTTTATTTATTCAATTATACAATTGTTGTTAGTTTCAGATATTGCATAGAATGTTTGATAAAACTGCTAGATGCAAAACGCACAACCATGGTGCAATTTCATACGTTTTATGAGATAAACAATGCTGAATATCTTTTCGTGCATACACCTTTGCGTATTAATACATTAAGCAATAACAAATAACTATACTTTGTATTACTACGTGCCTTCAAATGTTCCCTAGAACTAAGAATAAACGCAATAGCATTGTAAATAAGTTTTCTCTTACTGTATTGTTCGTTCCACTAAATGTGTCGCGTTCGTTGTGCGTTTTAAAAAATCACTGTACAGTTCGTTGGCAAAAACCGTCACAAATCACTTTCTTGTCAAGGTATTCGAGATGATGTCGGCGACCCTTAATAGTTGCACTTAAATCACCAGTCACCCAAAGCCAAAATTGCAGTGTTTAACCAGCGTACATCTGATAGGAATGTTTCTATTGAAAATTGGGACTTTCAACGTTATACCAGATGACATGAACAGTTAATAAATATATTCCAGAGGAAATAAAGTTTCAAAAAGTATAGAACAGTCATTAAAACATTAATGACTTCCTTTTCACAATTTGAGGCTCTTCAAAATGTTGATGTTGGTCCAAATTCGCATAGACGAAAGCAGACATAGGAACTGGTTGAACTTAGTTTGCCGAATACCTTAGATGGCATTCCAACTGCTTTATCTATGGGTGTTTTTTTTTAATATAAAGCTTTTTAGGTGTGGTGTGATGGCCAGTGATACAACTTTCCACCAAAGTTTAAATGAAGTGGGTGAATAAAGCAATTATTATAGTCCAATGTACAACATTTAACAGTGAAGAAAACCTATACCATATAGTCGGCTATAAAAGACACCAATATAAATAATGTGAAAAAATAAAAACGAGAAAACTAACGGTTATTTATTTATAACTTATGGATTATTTATCAAAGAAAAAAAAATATGTCAGATCTATATAACCTACATTGTATGTTATACAGATCCGTGACGTAGGACCGACACAAAAAAAATGCGGCGGGATTAAACATGTGAGCCCCAAACCCTCTCCTTAACCTGGGACACTGGTGTAACAGCACAACTTATAAAAAAAAACATTAAAAAAACCTGTACAGTTGCAATTGGCTCAACTCAAAATGTCGGTACAAGGCACAAAAAACATATACATAAAATATCGACAAGGGAGTATTTGTAGTAACTGATAGTTATTTCAATGCGAATTAAAACTAAGAGTTAAATCATGTGTATCTAAAGTATTAGTCAGTGATTATGTTCCAGACCGTATGAGTATTTGGACCGTACGCGTACGGTCTTGGCCGTATGCGTACTTTTTCAAAATACTCCTACGGTCGGACCGTACGCATACGGTCTGACTAATATTAAGAAGTATACATAAAATATCGACAAAGGTCGAATGGGAATATACGATCCAATGTCTCGTGTACTTTACGAACCC
Source organism: Mytilus edulis (assembly GCF_963676685.1). Lineage (NCBI taxonomy): Eukaryota > Metazoa > Mollusca > Bivalvia > Mytilida > Mytilidae > Mytilus > Mytilus edulis. The sequence goes on along the minus strand of NC_092348.1, from coordinate 16,942,358 downwards.
TTGAACAACTTTTTGAGGGGTCCATAAATGGCCTGTTGAAAGACAACATTTGTGTCCTTATTCAATATACCTCATTTTATCCAGTGGCAGTCCAAACTTCCATGACGTAATTCCGGAGGGCCTTCTTCCAGGACCTACATGTAGTATGTGTTGCTACTTTGTGCTTATCTTGAACGTTAAGCAGCCAACAATCAGCTATTACGTACGCGTGTATTAACAAATAAAGGGGTCCAGAAATTGTTAAGTATCAACTGTGAAACGTTTCAATTTTTTATTGAAGAGTATTAAGACATGATTATAAAAGAAACAAAGCAAATGTCTAAGATTAGGTTGATGGTTGATGATTGATACTTTGCTCAATTGCAGAATTTACCGATGACGCCAAAAGTAACTGGGGAATATAAACATGATAAATATGGTCCTTTTGGTCTTCTCCGAAATAAGTCAAAATTTGAATGAAATGCATATGGGTGGGTATAGACTTCAAGGTGCTTAAAGTACCAGAATTACCAATCATGTAGATTTTGGCATCACAGTAGAAAGACTGTAATGTTCGAGGACTAAGCATTATCTTTATACCTTAAAAATTAAAAAAAAAAAAAACATAATCGAAGAAAGCAATTCAGTTTATATTAAGAAGTATCTCTTCATCTTTATATCTTTACATTAAAGAAACTGTATTACTTTTGACGGCTATAAAATACATGTTCATTGTATACACATATTCTCTAGCCTTAATGTAATTCTATTGTAATCTATGACCCCCTTGGACCCGCCTCTGAGATTCAGGCCAAAAGCCTATAATCCATTAATTGTTTTTGATTGCCGTCTACATAAAAAAGAAGATGTGGTATTGAAACAACTCTTCGCAAGAGACCAGACGACACAAAAACTATAGGTCCCCGTACGGTCTTCAACAATGAACAAAGCCCATACCGCATAGTCAGCTAAAAAATTCACACAGAAATGACAAATATAAAACAATTCATCAGGGAAAACTAACAGCCTAATTTTTGCAAAAAATAGTGAACACAAAAATATATATAACCACTGATTACAAGCTCCTGGCTTTAGACAGGCACATACAGAATATGGCGGGATTAAACATGTTAGCGGGCACCTAACCCACCCCTAACCGTACATTGACTGTCGTATGATAAACATTTTCTAAAATGCTATCAAATTAGATATTTGGACGTGTGTATCTGTATGCTTAGTCATATTTGCATCTGTCGAGTTAATGTATTTCTACCAATTCAACTTTCGTATATACATAAGGATTTTTTTTACATGTACAAAATACCTCCAAGAGTGTTTTGACAATACAACAGATATTATAGGTTGCTGTCTGCATGTTATGGTGGTAAAATATTTATTTTTTAAACATGCATATTGGTTATAATCATATCAAAGTATTATTTCATACACGTAAAATTCATTGACAAACGCAATATTGTGTCAACGAAGCGTACAGTATAAAAAGGTGTAATGACAACGAAGCGTACACAACATGAAAATAAAGACACTTTAAAATGTGTATTTTTTTGTTTCTAGACACAACACAAACATACGACCTTTATAAGTTTGTTAATTTTAACTATGAAATTTTCAAAAATGTATGTTATAAAAACTATGAGGTACAAGAAACATTAAGTTTTGAATATTTAAAAATACCAAGCACGTTTTATCATTGATATCGTCGTGCGTTATTTGATGTTTGTATATAAAAATTCCACATATTTGAAAAACCTTTTAGTAACTAATGAGTATTATGGCAAAGAATATATTGGAGCAAAATATCCGAAGAATAGGTATTGGATTTTCTTTAAAAGTATTAATTTCTTACTGTCTGAACTCCGTGTTACACGATGTGTTCGATTCGAACGCGTCAACGTCCGGTTTCAATTGTATCGGGGTTATACAGGGTGGAATTGTACATGATGTAAAATATTATAGAAGTTATTGTTTGTTTTGAGTGTTATATTTTTAAAACGTTTATTGTTGGATCACGAAATGGCTAGAAATTAACTGGAAATGTGAGCAGATCCTGCTTTACATATTACACCCGTCATATTGCTCTTGTAAGTACAATTCTTGTGATACATCTAGTTCGGTACGTGTATGTAGTTCCATAATTATATATAAGTGAATATATCGTCATCAGTCAGTGTATGATCTTATTATTGACCAGATGCATCATCCAAATATGTTTTCTAAGTTGACAAAGATCTAAATATAGTTGCATTCTCAACATAAGTAACATCTGCACAAAATATTTTTTTTTGAAATTTTTAATAAAATCTTGTGGTTTTATATTTATTGTTCAATTGAATGCGTCACACCGACCGCGTATTCTAAAGGATAAATTTGTATTGAAAGTTGAAACGAGTCGTATTCACGGTTTGAATGACAGAAAACATTATATTAAAAGTGATATTATCGTCAAAGAGACTGCAATACAACAACTGTCGTCACCAATAAACTTCGAATCTATATTATTATTACAAAAAACTCAATAAATATATAAAATTGAAAATTAGAAAAACTAATTATATAGAATCTTAAAAAGGGAGAAGGTATTCCTCTTTTTACTAAACAATAATAAAGATATATGAAGTCCTTGATAATAAGACACTTTTTCATTTAAAAAATCGGGATTGTCAAAGTGCACGTTTCATAAGGGAAATTTACAGTGTTGCTCTTTATGGACTGTGAGAAATATCATGTCCTAAACGATAGACAATTGTCGTGAAAATAAAAAATAAAAAAATGCCGGTGACGATACTGATAAAAATTTATTTCAATCGTATATTTAAACGAAATTACTTGCTTCATGTTTAGTGTTTATAAGATAACTGCATGTAAGGCTTGTTAAACTCATATTTGATCATGTTGCTGCACATTGATATGTTTAAGGTTTTTCGTGAATATAAAAGAGAGGCAAAAGATACCAGAGTGCCATTTAAACTCAAATAAACTGACTACGCCATGGTCAAAATAGGAAATAAACAACAGAAAAATAACAGTACACAAATAGATAGCATAGAGAACTAAGGACTGAACAACACTAACCCCGTCAAAACCTGGGGATGATCTCAGGTGCTCTCCATATGGGTCACCCATCAGAGGCACGCGAATCAAGATGTTGTATGTTGCACTTTGTGAACACAACTGTTTCACAAACCATGTCTCTATTTTAGAAGATATATAATATTCGTATATATTTTGTTTTTGTTTATCTAATGGTTCCTAGATAGGATCTCTTCGTTTCATCTCGTAGAGACATAACTTAGAAATGTTACCAGTAGAAATAAAAAAATAATAACGAAAAAGATAATTATCTTATAGACGCAAGGAGCAGAAAGGGGTAGTACACAATTTTGAGTATAAGCTTATACTCTAAGAAGTTCGGGGCATATACATGTTGAAAATATGCAGTGAAATTGCATTAGTTATATTTTAATTAGTTCTGCTTATATGACAAAATCTAACACGACCCGATTTGCAAAAACAAAAGAGGTGTGTCAAATACGGCTTATTTCTTAGAACAATTCCTTGCTTTATTAGATTGAGGAATAATGTTACCGCGAAATATGGGCGTGAATTAATGTTTTATAATAAATATGTAAGGTTTATATGAATAGCATCAAGTATCAAAAAGTATGGTTAATAATTAAGAGGATAAATAAATTGAGAGTTATAATTATGCAAACAAGACTCTAAAACGAGCAATATTGGTATACCTACGAGGTATTTCACTTTTTTCCAATGATGTTATTTAAGTGCATAGTATTTTCTATGTAATGATGATTTGCCGGTTAATAATGCGTTTAAATGTATACGTCAAAGATGATTCAGAACAAGTTTTACGTCGGTTTTTGACAACGCCATGGTCTGTAATCATTTTCAACTTTCAAACATATTCAAGTCCAATATAGCATTTTCGGAAAGAACGATGAGGAATACCTTCAAATGGTTCAAATATTTGTTACAAGATATTTAAGTAGTTGTAATGTGTCGTGTACAATGGTTTCTCTGAGTTCTATCATCCCGCACCCATTGTTCATACATCGTTTCGTGTTCATTGTACATAATATGTTCAGTGTTCATCGCCTGGGTATGAAAGCTTTATAGTATTACTTAAGAATTGAATGCTTCTTTTTGTAAATTTATTGGGGTGTAAAAGCGTTGACCGAAGTACATTTTGTATGAAGCGCGGAAGCGCTTCATTCTAAAAATGTACGCACGGTCAACGCTTTTACAACCCTATAAAATTACAAAAAGAAGCATTCAATACTCATAATTACATTTTTTAGCTATGATCATGAAAACACGAATTTTATATATTTTATTAAATAATTCACCTGTGCACTTTATTGTTGGAGCACGTGTTATCATGAGTGAAAAGTTTTATTGAGCAATGCTACTGCTAACGGAATAACACGTGATGTGCAGTTAGCCAATCAGAATAAAATATTATAATGAAACATACATCTAATGTAATGATTTATATATGATATTTCCGTTCGATTAATCGCGCGACCTTGGTACGTTATGAGATATACAATGCATCTGATAATTCAGTGCTAATACATATTGACAATAAAAGGCACATCGTTATATTGATATCAGGAACATATAATGTTCCAAGTTGATATATAATAAATAAATCTTTTAACTTATGATAAACGGAACTAGTTTTTTTTTCTTGTTCTGCTACATCTTTCAATGTTTCTGTGGAAAAGTTGATATATTTTATCTAACTCTAGTTTTTTATCAGATGACAAGTGAAGTGTTGATAACATTTGAAGACATTTTAATGAGTTCGAGTTTCAGTTAGATTTTGAGTTGAAGTTCGAGTATCATTTTGAGTTCGAATATTAACTCAAGTAAGAGTTCTAGATAAAGCTCGAGTTCCGCTTAGAACTTCCAACTTATAGTATTACTGTGAGATAGTATGAGAAATTTTGGTAAGAGTTAAAATTTTGAGATCCGATATTATTGATGGTGAGATGTTAATAAATTAGTATTGTATTATTGTATGTCCGATGAAATTAAGAGAATGATTGCAGTTTCTATTTTCTGTTGGTGCACCTCTGTTTCTTTGAATTTTTATTCTTTTATCACATTTATGTTTCAATATGGTATATATACTTTTGTTTCCCAATACGGATTAATAATAGGTAATTTGAAAATAACTGATTAATTGTGTGTGCCATTTTCAACACTCTGATATATCATGTTGGCAATTATTTTAAAGAACCAAGGTATCAAGAGAAAATCAGCTGCCTTTGTATTAAAACAAAATCGTAAGGGTTCCGCGGAACCCAGTGTCTCGCCTTCTTTTGCTGTTAATCCCTCAACAAAAATTAGGGTGAAAAAATCAATAAGAATATTCCGCTCGATACTATCTTGTAAGAAGCTTCTGTCCAAGATTGGTAAAAATTAAGGATAGTTTATGAATCTAATAAATGTTTTTAAAACTTTAACTGTAGACTGTATGTAATATTAACTGGAAGAAAAACTAAGGTCATTTATAAGTAAAATACGGATAAACAGGTACAAAATTTTAACAAAATTTCCTTCTAGATACTAGCTTCAGTCCAAGTTTGGTACAAATCCAGAATAGTATAAGAGAGTTATTAAAATTTAAAAAAAACTACAATCACAGAGTGAATGTATTGTATCCTGGCAGAAAACCTAAGTCTATTTATAAGTAAAATACGGAAAAAATGGATATTCCTTTTTCAAAATTTACTTCTGGATACGGTCTTATGATCATGAACAAGCTTCTGTCCAAGTTTGGTAGAAATCCAGAATAGTTTAAGAAAGCTATTCAAATTTCAAAAACTTTAACCACAGAGTGAATATTTGTGGACGCCGACGCCAAAAGAATGTAGGATCGCTATTGTCTCCCCTTTTCGACTAAAGTCGAAGGCTCCGACAAAAATTCAGTCATGATCTGATTCCGACCATCTCTATATTTCACTGTTTTTTGAAAGGCAAGTGATCACATTGACAGATCTGAACACGCACATACATCTGAACTACTAGTTTTTGTTTTGTTTTTCCCCATCTCTTTCTGTATTTTTGCAAATATTTCAGTGGCAAATATTACACGAAATTCAGCACAAAAACATTGTTCTATATGAGTTGAATACTCTTTTACAAGACCGACCCTGGTGTGAAGGTTACAGTTTAGCATTCTGAAAGATATGATACTCTACATAAAAACATGTATTTGTGTGTTAAATATTTCTCTTGTCGGTGACTTGTAAAGCCAAATGTGGAACTTTTGTTGTTGTGGTCATCAATAATAACTAAGCATAGTGTTTGATATTCCCATGTTGATATGTCGTCTAGCGGTCGTATGTTTTAATCTGCTGGTCGTACAGTTTGCTGCATGTAGCTACCGTTTGAAGACATACAACAACAGATATATTTTTGGTGCTTACATTATAAAGCATTAAAAAAAGATTAAGTATGATTTATTTTATAATACGGTGTTAAATGTTCATTGATTTCGACAGCTAGCAACCGATGTAAAATTTTGTAGGCTTCTTACATTGATTTTTAACTGGTGTTATTCTTAAATAACGTTTGATATTTCAACAAATATATGATTACTCTACAAATCACTCGTGTTCATGTATTTGTGCTCCACCTCCCCAAAAGATAAAGAAAAAAAGAGAGGGAAAGACTTAAGATACCAAAGAAATGTTTTAGGAAAGATGGATGACACTTGGATAATTTCTGTCGACACATGTGAAATAAATAATATTTCAAACACTTCACTCATTAACGGCCAGTGGCAAGTTCAATACATATTCAGAACTAGAACATATTGACTTATGAATTTTGACCCTGCTTTGTATAACCAGACCGGCTGAGCCGGATAAATACCAATGTAAAATTAAGTTTTAATGATTTGTTTAAACATGTAGTATAGAAGACTATATAGTAATGACGTTTCATGTGATATGAGAAAACTTACAGTCGACAGAAACTCCTTGTTCTTGTTTATGTCCCTATGCTGGACAGAAAACTACAAGTTCTGGAAGCTGTACGCTTACATGCTGTTTCTCTTGGTAATAATATATTGTTATTTTTTTCCGGAAAATATACTCTGAATCCCACATACCGCATCGCGGTGATACGCTGCCAACAACTGGGTTACACTAATGACAGGACGATTGCCCGGATTGTGACAGGATATTCACCGGAACTTTCTTGTTATTTGATAGATTATTTTAATATTTGAATACCTTAGAGATACAAGACTATTTTTTATGAAAATCAAAAAAAAATAGTTAAAAAAATATTTTTGAGCAAAACAAATTTACCGGACGGATTTCACTCTACGTACGCTTTACATCGACAAAAAGTCTTAATAGTTCTTTTGATCTACAATATTTTTTCATACCACTAATAAATCTGCAAGATTAATAGTTAGCTTATGTGAAAATGTAAACTTTATAGTAAAACAAATTGTTTTTCTACAACAACAAAAAATTTGACCGGACGGATTTCTTATTCGCCAATTTACGTGTTGAAATCTGCGAGATCAATAAATATCTTATTTGAAATTACATAAACTTTACAGTAAACTTAAAGGTTTTTTTTATACAAAAATGAGTTGAGCGGACGGTAATACATATCAAGACCATAGCAAGACCACTATCGGCTATTTTTGTTGCCATACATGGTGATTGTATAAAAAAAGAAGATGTGGTATGATTGCCAATGAGACAACTGTCCACAAGAGACCAAAATGACACAGACATTAACAACTATATGTTACCATACGGCCTTCCATTTCAAGTAGCATTTTCATTGTTGCACTTAAATCAAAACGTGGTTTGCTTTCTTTTGCTTTAGTGAAACGTCCGTTCGAGCGGGCCGCCATTTTAGAAATTAGCAACCACTGCGACGGAATCGAAAACGGCGACGTCATAATATGGCCACGACACTATAGCGGCGCCGAGAGCGATGCGTATAAACAATAGTGTGATTTCCCTTTAAACCGTAATGATGTGCTCTGGTCTGCAAGTTATTTTGATATTGACCTTTTTTTCACCATTTGAACATTGTTTTGGCGAGAATTTTTCAAAATAATTATATTACATTTCTTTGCTTGCAAGTCATATATATTCAACGAATCTATCGATGCATAAAACCTCATTAATATTTTCAAATTCAGTGTGCAAGTTTTAAACAGTACTTTGATATATGGGCCTGAAGCAGCAATCAAAGATTATGAACTAATACAAGACAGCTGTTTATGACACGTCATCCCTATATGTACGTCATATATTGCATTATAATTACAGTTAGTTGTCATACTATAAATGGCTATGTTTTAAATTAAATTTCCGATAGTTCCCAGATTAAAACCAAATTGAATAGTAATGTAATCTTTCGTTTTTTCATTATAATCTTTTTTATTGTACTTTTTATAAAACAGGCCGATTATAATCATTGATTCAATATATATCTGTCAGTCAAAACAAATTCTTTGATCGTCATCAACGTAGTTCACGGATAATGATTAAATTGATTGAATCTGATTTACGATAGACTGTAAGTGTAATATAAGATTTAAAAACAAATCATCGTGCTTTCCTCAAATTTTAAATTAAAGAAATTACTGGTAAGTGTGTAGTTGTTAGTTCGCATTGTTAAATTTACTGCATTCAATCAATGTTCCCTGTGATTATTAGTTGAAAAAGTATGTCCAAATCGATAGAAAAAGGTCAAAGTATATGACAAACGTACAAAAACTACTAGAAAAATACAGTTATGAATGTATAAATGATGTCTGGATATAATCATTGGTTAAATATGTCTTTTCTCTGACATTGGCTGTGATTTACTATAATTTCCAATTCTCAATTTCTAAATGTTGTTCCGAAGGTAAATAATAATCTTAAAATTAAACTTTTACTTTTCAAACATTTACACCCAATTTACAATCACCTTGACAAATCTCACTACTAGTCTTGTTTGTAGTCTGTTCGACTGTCTTCTCTTCTACTTGATTGTCTAATATTGTTCTTTGTACCCCGAATACCGGGAAATTAGTTTGTTTGGTGTATATAACTCATCAATTACTTGATTACTCTTTGTTGCCTAATCTTATTTGCCAATGGATCACAGGTAACTCTGAAGGCAAGTTTGTTTCGAGTTCAAGATTTTTTCGTTTGACTTGTGAAATTTTGTCAGGAGCCTGTAATTCAGTGGTTGTCGTTAATAATTGATGGTCGTATATTTGTTTTTCGTTCATATTTTGTACATTAATAAGGCCATTAGTTTTCTCTTTTGAATTGTTTTACTTTTGTCATTTCGGGGCCTTTTATAGCTGACTATGCTGTATGGGTGTTGCTTATTGTTGAAGTCTGTACGGTGACATATAGTTGTTAATTTCTGTGTCATTTGGTTTCTTTTTGAGGGGATGGAAATGAAAGAAGAGAGGATAAATACATTTTTTGATGTTGTATTATACCTGATTTTGATAAAGAAAGAGTGATTAGGTCATGTACAAAAGCGTCATTTTTACAGTTTCCGGAACATATCTTGACTTGCCAATAGGGATGTGGATGTGTATTGGCTAAATTTGTAAGACGGATTAGTTTAATCTTTCTGAATGTTGGATACATTTTTGGGCTAGTTCTGTACTTTACACACACAAAATGTTTGAGAAAAAGACATGCTGTATTTTGATTAATGAGTTAAAACGTTATAAAAACTAATATCTAGGAATTTAATTTTGATCTGAGGCCAGAGATCTATTGAAAGTATTATAGGAAAAAAGTACTTCGGATTTCTTATTTATAAATCTGATATAAGGTGAACACTACTATGTCCGAACCAGTTAGATAAAATAAAATATGGTTCTAGGTTATTTAAAGTATAATAATTACTTATCAACATTGACGAGTTTATACGGCCAAGTTAACTAATTATCTGGTATTCGAAGCGTTACTAACTAAATTTCTGAAGAACTCATTTGGATGCAAAGAACAATGATAGACAATTAAGTAGTAGAGAAGACAGTCGAACGGACTACAAACAAGACTAGTAGTGAGATTTGTCAAGGTTATTGTAAATTGGGTGTAATATATACTATGCTAAGATACGTTTGATACGTTTTGTCCTTAACAATCAGAATTGCATTTAGATGTAAACCCATGACATGTTTTCAATAACGATCCTTCTGATGTATTTTACATTGTTGTTTTTTGCCTCTGTCAATAGAAATGAGATTATTGTCTTGCATCAATGAATAATTGTTTAAACATCGTCAATTAACACATCATTTAAGGGATGATTCTATTCCAATTGTCTAGATGTCTTTTACTTAATATGAATAATACAATATCATTGCATCATAACTTAAGGGCCTATCGTATAAACATCTTCAATTGGCACATAGAGTTAGTGATAATTCTTTAATTGTTGACATTTTGTTTTTGTTGACAAAAACAAGTTATGATAAATTTATGTCTTTGTCTGTCATTGCCATGTCATTCCTGATATTAATTTTATAGTATTCCATGACCATAAATACACTTTGACTTTGAACCACATTTTAAATTGTCAATTGTTGTATTAGACTGGGTACAGACAATAACATATATAAACGTAATTTGAGAGACGAAATTTTTAAAAGCACAAAAAAAGAAAACGTCGTATAGAATAATGAAAGATAACATAACATCTTGATACAATTTAATACTAGTTTGAAAATAAAGCCATATATAGTATGACAACTATGTCAACAAATTAAGCGATATGTAATGACAAAAATCACAACCTTTTGTTAATCTATAGAAAAAATTCGCCACTCAAATTACGTGTACGTTTCCAATGCCAGCTTTAAATGTATAGAAAACTTATGTACTGTTATGAAGGCATCATCGCATAGTCATTTGATTACAGTAAGTTGTGTGTACATCATCTACATTCGAGAGATCTATAATAATACAACTTAATTAAAACGTATGACCCACAACAATTGTACTTAATGGAGTGGTCATTTATCTTTATACTGTATAAGGCTTCAGGTTTCCGCTGTATTCATATACATACCAATGTTCGTCAATCTTGCATTCTATGATTAGTTTTGTTTAATATTTATAGACTGGTGGATCATCCATCATCCATCATCCTTCATAAATAGTGGAATGCTAGTGCAACTAATAAAAAAATCATGCATCTAAGACTAAACTATCAATCCGTACACATCCAACATCCAATGGATTTAGTGTGAAGACGTCATAAACAGTCAGAGAAAAACATGACCTTGTGCAATGCCAAGTAACGGGTATCGACAGATTGTAGATCTATAATGTGTATATGTATATAACATACTAGTAATATTTAGTTTGCTTTTAATTTACTGATATCAAAATCAATATCTATACCAATAAAAACAATATTAAATGATCTTATTACAGTGTTGAGTTGGTAATCGTTTAGAATAAGGCCGTGTTCACACCAAACGCCGTGTACAGTGAACATGTTTACAATTAGTTTAATGTAATGGACACTGGTTTCACATTACATTTGTTCACATCTATACACCTTGTTTAGTTATCTGTACATAAGATCTGTTCACACTTGTAAAGTGTATGTCATTTAAATGTTTATTACGTAGAACTGAATGCAAATTTTTCAAACAACTTTTCTAGCAGTAAAGGAACGACCATTTGACTTCAAAAAGGGGGGATAGAAATATTCCAATCAACAAATTGGATCCAAAAAAATCTAGTCATACAGATGATAAAAAAAATATTCCGAATCAAGAGTTTCCCCATACATTATAGTGTTAAATATCGAGAAAAAAAAGTATTTGATCACCAGCTTCAAAAAAAAAACTCCAATAAAACGTTCGCGGGAAAAAAATCTGACTCAGATAAAAGAAAATATCTCCCCGCCCTTTTTGAATTGAAGTGGTTGCCCCTTTATGATCTACAGTCTAAATATACTAGAGATGTCTCGATGAAGCATTAGAAAATGTAAGCTTCAGCAGCGTGCTTACAGACGAAAAAAAAAGGATTGATATATTAGGGATCACTATATTTTTATCTTTTCTGTTTGTTTCAAATGGTATTTTTTTTCCAAGGAGTACAAAATGTATTTGCTAAAGGGATAGGGTAACGTTTTTTTTTATATTTTAAGTGTAATTTAACGGATCTGAGATACTAGAAAAGACATATCATTAACCTCACAATTTTTTTAGTAATGCATTTATGCGTGAATCGTTGATTGAGTAAAGACCAGCGGCGAATATTTCTGTGAACGTTAAGTCGATTTGGGAAGATATCTTTTCAAATGAATTAGGCAGCAACTTTTTAATTATTTATTTTTCTGGGGGGAGGAGTTGTTGGCTATGGATATTTTTACGGACACAGTTTGGTGACAAGTTGAAATCAATTTTAGCATTATATATAGTGGCAGTTTTTTTTCAGGGTCAAAAACATTTTTTTCTCCAAAATCTGGAAACAATTTAAAAATATTCATAGCTCCACCCCGCCTTTATGTTTTATATTCTACTATAATAGCCCCCCCCCCCCCCCGAAAATCAATTGGTTGCTGCCTTATGAGTTCGTCAATAATGCTGCTTTGAGTCTTGATCAGGGGTTAATAAAGTACGTCATTTTTTTTTAAACAAAATAAACTTAAAAATTTTAGGCAACAATTTCTGTAAAGAACTTTATTAATAATTATCAAAATTATCAATTTAAAAAAATTACACGATAAAGCTAACATCCTAAATGCCTAGTTTTGTGTACACTTAACCTACACAAGGCCTACATTGACTATCGACTGTGTGCAGACATAACATATTTTAAACTACATGTAAACATTGAGTTTTATCAATGGGAACGCAATTGTGTTTAGTTTACGTGTGAGTTACACTAACACAACACAGAATTTATGTCAATGTGAACACGGCCTAAGTTTATTTAAAGGAGCGATAAGTTTACATGGATCATTTCTAAATTTCCGGGCACGGTTTACAACATTTCCGTAAAAATAAGGATGTGCTTTCCCGTTTGAAAAAGGTTTTCTACAGGTACAACCAAACTTCAGAACCAAATCTTTATATCTATGGAATAATTTAGTAAAGGTTTTAAGTAATTTATGGCAACGATATCCCTGGTTTAATAATTTACCAGTAATGCATAGATTGCGTTCGTTAAAATTAAAAACGTCACAACAGACACGGGCATAGCGAACGAGCTGTGAAATATAAACACCCTAAGATGGTGCCAAAGGAACATCACCATCTAGAAAAATAGTCCCTTTTGTCGTAAATTTTAGTGTGGAGTTTCCCATTTAAAATCGAAATATCTAAATCCAGGGAAAGGACAGTTATTACCATATAATATTGATTAATTTAAAGTAAGTTCCTTGGGGTAAATTTCAGCAGTATATTGAGGAAACTCTTGATTATTTAACGAAAAAATATCATAAAGATAACGGTAAGTGTTGTTGAATTTATCAATTAAATGCAATTTCGGCGGGTCTTTACTGAGTTTAGTCATAAACTTTGATTCTTAACAGTACAAAAACAAGTCTGCTATTAAAGGGGTACAATTAGTGTCCATGGGGATACCTACAACCTTTCGATAAAGAGCAAACCATTTTTACAAAATGTGTAAGCGCTTACAATTATCGGGTAGAAAAAGGAAGAAAATTCATAGACAAAGCAACTTGGTTCATCCTGTAACACTGGATGCAACTCAATTATTTTGTATTGTTTATAAGTTTCAAAAATTAGATATGACTTCTATAAGAAATATTAAGAATGTATCAGATTTTGATAAATGGTAATGAAATTGAAAAATCTGAGTGCCATCTTGTACTTTTATTTTAAAAATTGTCATTCATCAACGTCATTTCAATAGTTTATTGCTTAAGTGAGCGATATTAGAGCCCGACAGTATATAAAACATTACATTTGTATCTTTGATATCTCTGAACATGACTAAACAGAGATGTCGGTATACCCCAATTTTACAGAAACAAATGAAGAAAAAATACAAGATCTAGACCGTTTAAGGCAAGTGTCTGTACAATATATTCATCTCTTACATGTAATTGCTTCGGATCTACATATGCATAGTGATTTTGTGAAAAAGAGACTACACCTGAACATGTTCCGTACTAGAGATACATGGATGCAAACAAAACAGATATTTTTTTTTTGTACTCAAGCACCATCTTGTCGCTCTGTTAAAAAACAATCGAATCGACATTATTCGTGAGGGTAGAGTAGTATATTGTACGGGAATAAGGAGGTAATACATGACTTTAAACATATTTAATATTGTTCAGTAAGTTATAAATTGAAGAAAATATTACATAAACTGATTTATTCTTCATAATTTACGTGATGAAGAAGAAATATCTTATTTAAAACAAAAGAAACGCCTTTTTCGTTCACCTGTTAGTAATTGTTTGTCTTTTTTCAATCACACAAATAAATTCCAGTAGATTACTCACTAGGATAGGTTTCTTTCTTTCTAATGTTATAAGTTCAGCCACCAATAGTTACACGATATAAACCTGACATTTGCTATATTTTTGTGCTTCAAATGTTATATGAATAATTAATTAAATTTATTCTTTCATATTTTCGTTACTCCTTAGAGATGTCGTGACTGACATTTTCAGTTGGGATATTATGTTTTAAGATTGATTTGCAACCTTTGAAATAGATATTAATAATATTTTGATGTTTCGAAATTTTTATTATATAAATTAATTTTCGAGGGATATTACTGCCTGCACAGTGACATTCTTGTAGGAGACTTATTAACATTTTTTTTAGGTTGTATTTCTTAAAGATGTGGTCGTTCAATAATATTAATGAATTGGGATAATTACAAGTCATTTTCTAGAAACCGAGTTCAGTGCCTATACATTATAATTTAGTTGTTGGATGGTGGTTGAATCAGTGTGTAACGTCAGGAGACAACTATTGCTTGACTATCATGCAGGAATAGAATATGTCCATATGATATGCAAATTATTTCTGATAAGAGCTATACCGTTACACCGTGTCGATTAAAATTCTAGTTCACAAGGTAGCAGTCTGCAGGGAAACATGCCATCCTACATATACACATAGTTCCGTCTACATTTAATGCTCTTAGATATATTATCTCACTTCCTAAAAGGAGATAAACGAACATACTAGTCTTCATTTGCACGTCTTTGTTTTGACCCGATCGAGGATTTATTCAACGATTTATCGCGCTGTCATCAACCACGCTATCACAAAAACGCAAGATAAAGGTGTTAAAAAATTGAATGAAAAATGCATTGGTACGTGTTCATGATACATTTGTTAGTGCTATTGTGGTTAGTTAGCTTCAAACATCATGTTGTTGTGTTTAATCAAGTGTTGACTAGAATGGTTCATTAGTTTAATATTCAGTTACTTAAAAAAAGTTGTTGCTCCTGAATCTGTTCTTAAAGAAATAATCTGCAATGCGTTTCCCCATAAAAATGTACCCTACGCTACAAATGTATAATTTTATGATAATATTTAATATATTTTATTTTTTTGGCAAAATTGAGCCCGAAAATAAAACGTGCTACTGAAATATAATTGACCCGCAGGTTGTCAATATTCATATTGGAAAGAACTGTATACTATTCCGTTACGAACTTGTTTTCTTATTTTCATTTTTTTTTCTTATTTGCATAGGTGCCTCGGTGGCTCAATGTTCTAAGTAGTTCTACTATTGTAATCCTCAGCCAGTCAACACTGAGTTAGTGAGTTCGAACCAATAGCAAATCAAATCAAATCTTATTTTCATATGAGTCGGAGTTCTTTCAGACATTAGTAAAACAAAAAGAGCTTCAACGTTAGGGCATTGAGTTTCCTAAACAGGTATATTGATGATGGTCTTTCCATTAACACTCGATCATAATTCCTGAAGGAAAGATACAGATACAACTTCCCGCTGCCTCATTTCTAGACATATAATTCACGAATTAAACTACATTTGTCATCTCAGTTCCAAGTCGATGACAAATAAACTCATAATTGATACCAGGATTGACATTTTGTAAATGCGGCAGACGGGCGTTTCGTCTACAAAAGACTCACCAATGACACTTGAAGACGGTTTTTTAAAAAGGCCAAATAAAGTACGAAGTTGAAGACCATTTAGGACCAATAAAAAAATTCTAAAACGTTATGCCAATTACCGTTTAGTTAATCTCTACCTGAGGTAGAAAAGCCTTGGTATTTCAAAAATTTGTAAATAGTTAATTTATAATAATGACCATATCAATGACAATTCATGTCAACAAAGAACTGAGACAAAGAAGACGATTTTTATATTGCTGTTTCTCTTCAATACAGAAGCATACTGAGTTAACCCGCATATGGAGTAAAAATTTTCAACTCGAAACAATACGATATTAAAGCGCTTTCAGCTGCTACTGATACTTCATATGACGAGATTGGTATCAGAGCAACACAAACATAATGGCCAAGAACATTATTAAAATGCGTCTTGTCTTTTTTCTCAAAATGTTCATCGAAAATTACCATAAAGTAAATATTCCGTGTCTACTTCACATCTCATACAGGTTTGTCTTGAGTTTTAGAATCTAGATGCTGAAGATTGGTATCATTTATTTACTTTACAGTTTTCCTTTTATTTGTCTTTGTGTTATTATGTTCCTTTTGCACGTACGACTCTTGACGTGACTCTGTATTTGTGTATTAAGCTGGCGTTTTTTGCTCTTGGCGTCCCTGGTGATGAAACAATAAAGACGGACGTTGTTTTAAATTGTAACCATTTTGAAACCTAACAATTATTATATTTTAAGTGTTTCGATATATTGTCTTACATATACAAATAACATTTGGTTAATTGTGTCGATCTTATGTAAAATTGGAATATATTTTGCTAACAAACATTTTGATTATTCGAGAATATAAATTGCCAATGGAGGATAAGCTCAATCAATCTACATTGTATCTAATCAATCTAAAAACATATATAAAAGTACCCATATTTTTACGTATATGTGGTATACAGGCTCAGTACTTTTTGAAATATAGTGGGTGTAATAATTTGAAAATTTGTACCATGCAGATACATAAATACAAACAATTAGTGCTATCTCATTGATGACAAAAGATATTACCAAGTCCATAAGACTCACTGTCATAAAAATGTATATTTAAATCTCCTTTTTAGATGACAAAGAATTAATACCGTCAATAAAATCGTGATAGCGTCTATAATTAAGATACCAGATATGTCTAAAATAACTTGAGTGGGTAGTTCTGTGAGACAAAAAGTATGGCTATATCATTGCATAAAATGGAAAACATATCGGATACATTTACGAAAAACCCCAACATATTGAATCAAACATGAATAATCAATCGGAATATAATATGATACGAGGAGAAATGCATGCAGTCTTCTGATCATCAATTTAAAATGATGCTTTAAAAATTATTTTATAATGAGGATACAAATGTACAATAATGCTTGATGTATTAATCTGATGACAAAAATACCAAAAATAATGAATATAAATAATGAATCAAGCAGTAAACAGTTCTTTAATCAAACGTAAAATACGAATAGATTTAATATCGAACTATTATAAAAAGTAAAGGAAGACTTTGGGCATAGGTAGATGCCTACACAAAGTTACGAGACAGCAAAGAGATTATAATATCATTGGACAAATATTGTCTTATTAAAAGACGTTTCACCCATTTGCGTTGAAGTTAACTTATCCAAAATCGTGGGTTATTTATTCATTTACATTGCGAATATTATTGATTATAACTCATATATGATCGTCGTCCACCGTATCTGTTTTATGGAAGGAATATGAACCCCACTTACGACTAGACTTGGACATAAATCCGTGGCAATGTCCATGAAAATCATAAGATATGTCCTTAGATTTATTCCAGGACATAATTAAGGATAGAGTATGAGACAGGTCTAAGGGTGTAAAACACAGCAAAGCTTTCTTAGGACAGTCCTAACTATGAGTGTCCGAGGACCTTCCAATCACACTGATGTCATCATCTAAAATATGTGGAAAATCAAATGAAATATGTTTAATGTCTTATAAATACGCAAAGGGCGAGGTTACATCATTATGAAAATATATATATAGCATGAAAATGTTTTAACATTAAACTAATAGATACATCAAATTCTATTAAAATGTTATAAACATTTGATGCGACTGTCATACAAGTGAGAGGTTTAACGCTAAAAACCAGTTGCAATTCACCATTTTCTACATTTGAAAATGCCTGTACCAAATCAGGAATATGACAGTTGTTGTCCATTCGTTAGATGTGTTTTATCATTTAAATTGTTATTTAATTAGGGACTTTCCGTTTTGAATTTTCACTTTTTTTTATACAACAACTGAACATTATTGTAACAAAACTTTGTTTTCAATAAACGTTGTTCCATTTTGTCAGGTATAAAAAATATTTGCTAAATGGGCCTGATAAAAAAGTTCATCTGAAGGTACCAAGACCTTGTTGATAAATATTTCTTCATTGTGTTATTGTTCTAATAGATTTTTTGCTTGCATTCTTGTGTTTTATCTTTTTAATATGCTTTATCTATATGCCTTTTTGGTGTTTCTATATTTTATATTACATTTCTCTGTACTAATATATACCGTCATTGTGTTATAATGCCATGGTAAATGTTTGTTTACATTTTTCTTTGTTTTATAGAGATTAAGATAATTACACAATATTGACTGCTGTACCCTTATTTTTTGGACAGTTTTACCTATCATGTCTGTTTGTTATGTTCAAATATCGCGTCAATATATTGGTATTGATGCGACTGACATACAAGGAGAGGTTTAGCTAGCTTTGAAACCAGGTTCAATCCACCTTTTTCTGCATAAGAAGTTGCCTGTACCAAGTCACAAATATGACAGTTGTTGTCCATTCGTTCGATGTGTTTGAGCTTTTTTTTTAGCAACTTTTCGTTTTAAATTTTCCTTGGAGTTTAATATTTTTGTGATTTTACCTTTTACTTCGTACAAGTAATTCACCAAAAAGACTCATGGAATATCTTATATTTAGATATATATGCATCACGTTAGTTCCTTAGTTCCAAAACAACCAGACCTAGAACTTGTAATCTGCTTAATGTACCAAAACACTAAAACTGAATACTATAATCGCTCGTAATTGCTGATATCTGAAAGTGAAAGAACAATTTGTCTACAAATTCAAAACATTGAAACATAATATTTATAAATATAAATATATTCAAAATATTTTGATTAACTTCAATATCACTATAATAATAAAATATTTTTATTTGATTCTTTTTTTATTGAATTCTATACTTTATGTTGTATTTTTGTATATAATTAAGGACCGTATTGTATACACATTTTTTGACTTAATATGTTGTCCTTTATAAATAGAGGATATTACTATCTATTGAGGACTCAAAACTATGGTGGGTTCCAAAACTATGGCAGATTCCTAATCTATGTCAAATGTGACCTCATTCCATCCCAAATCTATGGCAGATTTTTTACAATTCTAATCTATGGCAAGTTTTGTAATTTCCTAATCTATGGCGGATTTATGTTCATGGTTTCCAAATCTATTGCAAATGTTGTGCAACCTTAATACAGACTTCAAGATTGGCATGATGTGCCCCGTAAAAATAAACATGTTCTAATCTTTGCATGGTACCTGTTAAACCCTTTCATTAAACCAATTAGTCTAGTAAGTCCCTTAACAAATAAGAAGGTATTTTTTTTTATAAAACAGAAATGATAAATAAAAATGAACAGTTTCAATTTTCAAATAATATTTATTTTTTCGTTAATGCATCTTTTTTATTTAATGAAGATTTAAATCAAATTGATATCCTGTTATTTTATCTTTCACTTTATAAACGTTGCCGGCTGTGGACAGTAAAATGTTTTCTATAACTCCTTTCTCTAAACAATCGATGAAAAAAGTGGTGCCGTTGTTCATCACAGGCTTTAGCCGGTACAGCACATTTCCTCTGCCTTCTGGATAAAAGGTCACATCTTCCTTTAGACTATCCGCAAATTGTTGTAGAGGAAAATGCCTATATCTGGAATGGTTTTCAAATCTATGGGTTCCGCTAACGTTTACGGGGGCGACGATGTAATATGGCGTTATTCAATTTTGACACTATTCGCAGATCTGCCATAGAATTCGGGAAAACAAAAATCCACCATAGATTTGAGTTGCTTGGCGTTTGTAACGTCACATTTGCCATCGATTAAGATTTGGAACCCGCCATAGATTTGAGTCCTACATATATACTATATCATGCTTACCGAAGCAATAAATATAGCGGAATGTTATTCAGCAAGTATTAAATGTGAGGACGAATGATATTAAGGAGAAGATATGGAATAATATCTTCTAGATTTTAGCTCTATTCTAAGACCACCCTAAGAGACCTATATATATACAAGTATTCTAACGTTAGGATCGAATATACAATGTAGGCCATATATTATCTTAGGAGACATTTATTAACATGACTTAAATATAAACATGTCCTAATACTACTCTAAGAAACGTCCTTGTCCTAGTACAGCTTCGTTGACACGGTCAAGGATTATCACCGTGCTACATTTAAGTTCAAACGGTAACTACACTTAAAAAAAGTATAGCGGAGTGATATTTATCAATTTATCAAATGTGATGACGAATAATATTAAGGAGAAGATATGGGATAATATCTTCTAGATAATAGCGTTATCCTAAGACCACCATAAGAGACCTATGTATATACAAGTATTCTAACTTTAGATAGAATATACAATGTAAACCATATGTTATCTTAGGAGACATTAATTAACATGACTTGAATATAAACATTACATAATACTAACCTTAGTAACGTCCTTGTCCTATGACAGCTTCGTTGACACTGTCACGAATTATCAGCGTGCTACATTTAAGTTCAAATGGTACCTGCACTTGACAGCCACATACATATGTATCATCCTATCAGGATACATTATTCCGACTTCGAGTCGACAAGTCTTTGTTTTATCTCTTACATGATGCTTGCTGAGCGGTAAGGCAAACATAACCTGTTGAATATGATCGAACACACCAGAAACACGCACGCTTCCATGATTCCACCGATGGCGTTATTTTCAGATACAAATGTCGAGGAAATATAGAAACGACATATGGTTGGAGTGAAATAACTTATCTTCGAAGTACATATATAGTCATTACTTAAAAACACATCCTTTGAAAATTTGTGTTCATGAATTTAAGATGTATATATAGTGATATAGTGCCTATAAATTGTAATACACAAATCTATTCGACTGAAGAATAAACGTAATATTTCTAACAACCATATTTCAGCCTTATCTTACAGTTTCAATGTACAAACAGTATTTTGACATTCGGTTCAATAGACATCGATCGCGCATCATGCAAAACTGACGAAAACAGTCCACTTATGATATATCATCACTCAAGAACGCTGACGTATAGTGAAAACTAACGTTTTGTACAACACAAGTATAATAAAAAGAACATTTTCAAATGCAATTTACAAAGTCAAGTTATATTTGCCTGTACGTTTTAATTAACAGACAAATATGAAGTGCAAAAACGGTATATTATACACGTAGCATCTAATTATCAATTGGAAGGCTGCAAGCTGAATGAAAAAGTTTGTTTATAGAAATTTTACGTTTATTTTTCATCGTATTGTAAATAATTACACACAATAGTGTTACATCTTTCAAAAATATTTTTTTCTATTTATTCAGAAACAACATTCCTAATGATTTTACGAAAAATAATCAATACATTTAGCATTTGTCACTTCTAGAATTAATATAAAACAATTTATTACAATAAATGACAATTTCTAACCTTTTATGCCTTGTAAGATAATTTCGATCGGTTATTTCCATCTTAATGAAATCAGATTTTGCTTTTATCGATATGCCAATGAACCTAAATGTTATAGAGTCTTGTCAATGAACGAGAAGACGTATCATTTGATTGACACTTAGTTATTGAGAAGACCACGTGTTAACTGGATTTCCATACATTGTGGTATAAGTAGAGAACCCGCTTCATAAAAATCAATTCTGACGTGATTGTTAAGGTGGCAAGGAACAAAGTAAATTAAGGTACTAAGCTACAGTTAGCTACAAAGATAGACGATAATAAACATGATTGACTCGTCTGAATTTGATGAGCTTTTTCAAGAATCGGTACTCCAAGTAAAATCCTGTTTGCAAAGATCGAGATTAAAATCAAGATCTGAACCTAATTCACCAGCTGGTTCGTTCAAAAGGAAGTTAAAATCGGAACAACTTAAAGACGAAGAAAACAGAAGGAACAGTCTACCGGTTCCTATATTCTCAAAGCTATCCAGTTCATGTGATGATATCTTAAACGAGAAAAGAAGACCTATACGACGATTTCAGTCCATAAAATTTATAGCGGGAGCAATTGTAGCGTCTGAAGACAAACGAGACAGCTATGCGAGCTTAGACATTCCCAAAGACCTTGATAGAAGGAGACTTTCAAGTGAAACTTCAGAAGACAGTGCTATTTGCTGTGGGTGTTCTTCAACTTGTTTACCTGGATATTATCGTGTGTGTGTCATTGGCGCTGACGATGTAGGAAAAAGTACCTTGATAAACAAATTCATTTGCTCAGATGTTATGACTTCAGATGGTAAGCATCGATTATTTCTATCTAATAATCATCCAATCTTAAAGAAATAAAAAGTTTTTCTGTCATTCATTTTTTCACATACACCCGAAATCAAAATCTTCTTCAAAAATTAAAAACAAACGAAGAAAAATAAAAAGTTAGTAAATCATTATTGCTATCTATACAGACTTCACATCACAGCTCACATATTAGTTTTTTAAATCTATTGTTTATGTATGTAATTTCATATTTTCTGTAAAACAAGTTCTGAGTTATGTTTTTGCATGTTTTGTTATTTATTATGATGTAAATAAAGTGATTAAATTATTAACCTTTCACACAATTCTTTTCAGGAGATGCCGACGACCGATTTGTGACTGTAGTAATAGACAACGAAGAATCAACTCTGGAATTTGTGGATTTTTCAGAAGACGAGGTACGATATTTTTAATTCAATTAGGTGCAATGACATGTCCAGTGAGAAAATATTAATTATTTATCTCCCAACATCGCATTCATCTACAACATTTGTAGATATTTTAATGTTATTAAACTGAGCAATTTTGTTTTATAATTTATAAAAGTAGAAATATTCTTAGTAAAACTATGTTTTTTACTATATCCGTAATTGTAGTCTTGGGCCATCTCACTCACTATAAGTAATATTAAAAGCAGATTTTTGTCCACCAAATAAGTATACTTTGATTTGTGAGAAAGTTGACCTTCACTTTGTGTTCTTTTAAAGGACAGAATAGAATAAACAGATATTTTTCACAAGGTTTCAGACCGGAGATTGTTAACTTTTTTTTATCGATAACGATTTTGTACAATCTTTATTATAAGACAAAATTATTCTTACAAAGTAAACTATCGTTTTACATATTTTGTTTTTTTTGTTTGTTTACAGGACCAAAGGTACCCGGTAGATGCCTATATTGTTGTGTTTTCTGTTTATGAAAAGTCCAGTTACGACATTGCTTTTAGGTTTCTACAATGTATTCGCAACGAGCAGTTTAGTGACAGACCAATTATCTTGGTAGCTAATAAAGTAGATCTTGTGAGAAAAAGACAAATAACAAAAGAAGGTATGGACATTTTTTTAATATCGCTCATTCAATTTACACGATGACTTGATTGTTTATCATAGTGCTTGCTTCAAAAGTTATGTATACATTTGATTGAAACTATCAAAGAATTCTCTGAACACTTGATTTAGCCAGAACAATGGCTTTTAAATGAAAATATAAATAAACGAACGAATTAAAAAGTTTTTTTTTTAATTATAGGTCTCAGACTTCTAAGTAGTAACTGGAATTATGTAAAGGTTTGATACTAGAAATTGATTTTTTATTGAACGCTTTATATATTTTTACAATTAATTGTTATCATGTGCTACTACCTTCTTTTAAAGTATTTTCCTTTTTTTCAGAGGCCAGACATTTAGCATCGAAGTTTAATTGTAAATATATAGAGACATCAGCTACTTTGAATATAAAGGTTGACAAACTCATCCTGGGAATTTTGAAGCAAATAAAAATTAAACTACAACCGGAAATTAAGGAGAGTTGTGAATTATCGACAAAACATGTGAAAAAAAGAGGATCTATTGAATTACTTAATAGATTATTCCATCTTAAACACAAGGTCAAGGTGAATAGTGATGACGTATTTGCGATCTGATGTGGATCAAATGTGATTATGCATTGTTAAGATGTTAGACTAGTATGAATACGTATTTTCAAGACAGATATTGTGTAACAAGGGCACAGTGTAATATTGATTTCAGTAGAGATGTTTTGTTTCGAACTGCTTTTCATTTTGGAGACAGTGAAATCGTCGTGTGTAATTACTAACGTTAAACAAGAAAAACAAATGAACAATTGGCGTAAGTTCATGTACAATGCACTTTTAACTTTGGAGCTTTATAGCTTTCTGGTCGGTGTGATCCAATGCTCGTGTTGAAGGCCGTATTTTTACATATACTTGTTACTTGAAAACAGTGTGACTTAGAAGGAGATATGCCTCCTTAGCAAATTCTAATATTTCTATAAACCATGTTCATTCATTTATCAATTGATTTGTTTTCACTTTTGATTTTGAGTTCTATTTTAAAGAATGAACATGTTTGATTTTGTGTCTTTGGCTTGTCATGTTTGTCTCTTGACCTTCATGAAAGATATATATATGCAAGATATTTTATATTATGTTGCTCGAAAAAACAATCAAAGTATAATACATATTGATAAAAGAGCAAAACTTCCTCTAGAACCCTCCTTCATGCAGGTATATGCTGATTTCGTAAAAAAAGAAGGGACCGGAAGGAAGTATGTCCATAAAAATATATACTTTTGGTACTTTTCTAGTATGAAAAACTGACTTATAAGGATTAATTCTATTTTAGAATATGTCTTTGAAATGAATCCAATAATATTATATATAACACTAACAGTAATTACATGTCAGATACAGTATATAAATCAGAGATAGAAATATTCGCCAGATGTTATAGACAGATAATCATTAAAAGTTCAGATATTTGAAATGTGATATTAGCTACTTAATGGTTATCACACAAAATATATATGCATGGTACGTGTGAAGTGACGTTATTATATTTACAAAACTTTAAAAAAAGTTATGCCTTGGATACAAGTAAATTGAATCAAGTGTTTAAAGGATAAACATGTTATTTTTATTTTTTTGTTTGATGATTGTTTCGTCATTGACATATACTCCATAAGTCTTTATTGTTTTAAACACATGATTAACATGAGTTATCAAGAATATCGAGCTAGCGATAATATCACGACCTGTTAATTAATTGTATGCTTTGTAACGTCCAGTGGCAATTATTGAATAAATATGCAGGACGAGTGAAGGTCAATGAAAGAAATGATTCTAAAATAATAATCTAGAGTAAATAATCTCCAATATTTAGCCATTTTTAATATGTGTGAGAACAGTGTTCGACTGTCTTTCAATTAGAATTGATAGCAAATCTTAAAGAGATATAATTAGTGCCTTTTATAAATAGCAATATTCGACAAAACAGAACAACTTTACAATCTCAGTTTGTTATCGTTTATGGTTTATTTCAATTTATGTTAAAATTGAAACAATTGCATTTAATATTTAGATTTTTATAAATTTTATATTTGGTTGTTATACAACCAACACATGTGTATATATTGTTTCATCCTTTTTTACCAGGATTTTGTATTAATTGATATTTTATGATCAAAATGTTACATTTTATATTGTAACATTATAATAAAAGTATTGAACATGGCAAAAATATCATATTTTCATTTCCAAAGAAAATTGCATAACTTTGCAAGAAGGAAGCCATGTCTTTATATAATTTAAGAAATCTCAAGATTACACAATATCTTGTCTGTTATACTTCCTGGCGATGGTAAAAACAGGGAAAACATTAACATAGTGACGTTTTACTTTGATTTAGAAATGTTTATAAAAAAAGTTATAGTTCTTCATTCATTTTTGACTTTCCATGTCTAATTTTTATATAGATTAGACCGGTGGTTTTCCTGTTTAAATGGTTTTACATTACTTATTTTTGGGGCCCATTATATTTTGCTGTTCGGTGTGAGCCAAGGCTCCGTGTTGGAGGCCGTACCTTGACCTATAATGGTTCACTTTTATAAATTGTTATTTAGATGGAGAGTTGTCTCATTGGCACTCATACCACATCTTCCTATATCTATATTTAGTTTCCACAACATAATTTGTTAGACTTTTGGTTGAAACAAGAAAACCGGCACGTATAAGTTTGACCGAATGATATACACGATACTAACGGACTGTTTTATGAAAATAGAAATATTAGAAAAAAAGTTATGACAGACAGAATCCTTATTTAAGTTTAAATAACTCGTTGTGAACTTGGAAAAAGGAAATAAAGAATCTGGCGGGGATATCTGGTACAGTGGTGTAACACCATTACATAAGAATACATAATAAAAATCCATTGCAACTTCTTTAACCCAAAAGAACTGTATTAGCAAAAAACAACGGACATAAAAAAAACCTTAGACTCAGAGCATTAATATAGGGGTACTCGCACTTATTGAAAGCTACTTCAAAGCCAATTACAAATTATAATGAACACAAGATCTCCCAGACTACAGTTTTAATCATTATACATCTGATGGATTAAGTTCCTTAACGTCATTGTTATATTTATGAAATGGAGTAAGGCGTTGTCATAATAATAATAATTTGAATCATCATCTTCTAATCAAAATAAAAATCTATATAAAAATATCTATTATAATTGCCAATGAAAAGATTTTCAATCTAAAACCAGTTACCAAATGATCTTCAATTATGAGCAAAACACATACATACTGCATAGAACTACAGAAGACTTAGAATAAATACTGAACACATGTATTACAATTCAAACGGAAAAAGTAACGACCTGGTGTATGTACAGAATAATAAACGAATAACAATTAAGATACACAGCAACGGCAACCATTAAATATCAGTCCACTGACAAAACATACATAATGTTGATGGGTACTAGTAAATATTTAGAGTGCGCCGAAACATCATTCTAACATAGGACAGTGGTGAAACAGTTCAACCTAAGTGCACACCATAAAAATCAGTTGAAAAAGGCTTTACTCATCAGATCAAAAGTACTCTCAGTTATTAAAAGCTAGTCCAAAGTCGAAAATAAGAATCATTATTTATCCAAGACTACTGTACAATATTGGTCAGTTCACAATCAACATATCCAATATATAAAGTGCAAGGAATTCATAAGCAGTCGGATAGAACATTATATTTTGCCTTACAAGCGAAAAGGTATCGACCTAATGTAGAACCGAATATGTTCATTTTTAAATAGTTATAATATTTATTTATGTTTTAATTTATTGACAAACCAAATTGAAAAATCGAGAAAAATTTGGTTAGCACAATAACACATGAACGTTATCAAATATACGAATAAGAATATGAGAAAAAGAATAATTTTTTATGAAACAGTAACATAACGACAAAATCAACAAAACAATATTCAGAGATGAACATGGATTAACCTGGTTTTTGTAACTGCCTTAACAAGTGTTTTCCGTTTGAATGGTTTTACTAATATCATTTTGGGTGCCCTTTATAGCTTGCTGTTTGGTGCGAGTCAGGGCTCCTTCTTGAAAACCGTACTTCGACCTATAACGTTTAACCTTTACAAATTATGACTTGGACGACCAAGAGTTTCATTTATGCAAAGTTGGTACTTTAAGTAAACAATGACATTCAAATCACCATTATATAAGGTTATGGCTACTTTCACTTTTACATTTCAAGTTGGGGAGAGTGAATTGATGGCCTGACGCCTACGTGTGTATTAAAGAATAACATTAATCACAACTTATGCTGGTAAGGACAACAATCAACCTCATACTCCTGTCTCCTCTGGAATTTGACTTTCGTAAAATATTTCACTTCAGGTATCAAATGTTGCAACTTGACCAGGTTTCTAGCAATTGTATATTGACACATTCATTGCCATACAGAATGATGCAAAGCGAGAAACTTTAATAACTCGATGGTAGAAGAAAATATTGTGTCATAAAAAAAAACAACAGTGCATTATCTAAAATTAACAAACACACCTCAAGGTCAGCTTTTTTACATTCGTCGTTGACTATTGTGCACCGTCAAGATCATGAAATTAAAAATTATAAACCTA
Organism: Mytilus edulis; assembly: GCF_963676685.1. Taxonomy (NCBI): domain Eukaryota; kingdom Metazoa; phylum Mollusca; class Bivalvia; order Mytilida; family Mytilidae; genus Mytilus; species Mytilus edulis. The sequence continues at coordinate 16,913,907 of NC_092348.1, read as the reverse complement.
AGCATCACTTCCAGTCAAAAGGAAGAGATAAATAAAAAGTAACGAATAATAATCTCAATTTAGAAACTCAACATTACTCCCAAGATGAAATCATGTATAACCATGATAGTTCTGTTCTGTTCTATTTTCTTTTTGAATTTCAACCAAAGATGAAGAACTGGAACCTTCTTTTTCTGTATTAGATACCTCAATTAAACCGTTATACTGATGGGTCTGCCAATTGCTCTACGAAATCTATCTCTCAATTATCTAGCTTGATCATTATTTTTGGCTTTAAATTAATTGTCAAACTGCATGTTATAGTGAATTAGGTGTGAATATGTAAAAAAAAATCAAAGATCTGTTAGATTACTAGTACGTACAATCTAATACTCTTTTATCATGCAATAATATGTAAACTAAGATTCGGATTGACTATTTTTTTAACTTTAACACAATTATTCTCATTTCAAACTTCACCAAAGAGATCTTTCTTTGATAAAATCACCTTTGCAATGGAGTGTTGATTGGTTTGAAAATCCTTTTGGTATCCATTGAGATTGATCGTACCAAGATGCTGATCTACCACTTATTTAATATGTTTGGAGAACGGTTTTTCTAACAACCGATCAAATTTCCCATGGAAACCAGTTATGATTCTCCTCATGTTCCTTGATGGGAAATTGACCTCAAACAGGAGGTTCCCGCTAAAACATTCAAAGTTTGGGGACTTTGGTAATGACATATATTTATTCGAACTTGACATAAAAAATACAACAGCTACAATTAGGTCTACCTCATATCTAGACTTATATCTAGACATTGACAATGAGGGTCAATTAAAAAAAGAAGAACAAAAGGAATGATTTCAGCAGCCCTATTGTGAACGTTCCATTTCTGTGTAGTAGCATTCTAGCAGACAAACAACAGTACACAAAACACTATATATACACTAAAGACGACACTAACCCGACCAACCACTGTGGACGCTTTTAGGTGCTCCAAAAGGATAAACAATTCAGTCACATTCGGGGAAATTGGGACGTGATTGTAGACAGGACAATAACTTTTTGTTATCTATGAATAAGATATTCAATAACGGTCCATCATTGATTGTGTTGGTACAAGGAGGTGGTTCTATCATTCATTTCATCAATTGGAACTCTTGGTTAAATCGCTTCCTTGTAATATGTAACCCTCTATTCATGACAACCATGACAAGCTTGGTTGTTAGCACAAGCTTGACCTTATTTCTCGAATGTGATAACCAACCGCTTCTGAATAATCGACGGGTTTGTCTTTTCATGAGTAACATACTGAGTGCCACAGGTGGCACAGGATCTGCGTAACCTTCCTTATCGTCCTACTCTACGCCTATATCATCCTGATCTGTCGTTCCGTAATTCTCAAGGCTTTAAAACGAGACCAGGCATTATCAGCGACGTCAAAGTAGGAGAGGAGAAGTTATCAGCGACGTCACAATGCGAGAGGAGACATTATCAAGCTTGTTTTTGTCAAGCGTAAACTGTCTTAGGAAGAGACCAGTAATAGAACGATAAACAAATAATCGGATTTCCTTCGTATAGATATCGTAAAATATAAGCCGCTCGGCACAATGTGAAGCTTTTAAGCTCGTTCGTTGCGAACACTCGCCACACATGTTCACAATGTCGCTCGCGGCTGATATTTTACGATGTCAATGTGTAGAAAAACGATAATCTATATGTACCAACCCCAGTTTATTATGCGGGTTCGTTTTGTTCAGTTAATTATTTTTCTATTATGTGTTTTGTAAACAGTTTTTCTATGGTGTTGTCATATATAAAAAAAAGAACATGTGGTATGATTGACAATGAGAAAACTTTCCACAAGATACCAGATAACACAGAAATTACACAAATATAGATCAAGGTACGGCCTTCAACAATGAGAAAGTCCATACCGCAGAGTCAGCTATGTTGGCACCGAAATGACAAATGTATAACAATGCAAACCAGTAAACTAACGGCATAATTAATGTACAAAACTGAACGAAAAACAAATATGTAACACATCAACAAACGACAACCACTGAATTACAGGCTTCTGACTTGGGACAGACACATACATACAGAATAGAGTGGGGTTAAACATGTTAGCGGGATCCAAACCCTCCTCCTAACCTGGAACAGTGGTGTAACAGTACAACATAAGAACGAACAATGAAATCAGTTGAAAAAGGCTGAACTAATCAGATGGACACAAATAAAAATAAATCTAACAAAATCACAAAGTGGACGTGGCCGGGTACTTGTATATCCCAACAACAAAAGACGCCGAGAAGTGATATGAGAGTACTTGCAGTTACTGATAGCTAATTCAAAGCAAATAACAACTCTTAAATAAAGCATGCATCTAAGGCTAAACTAATAATAAGTACACATCCAACATCCAATGGATTTAGTCTAAAGCCGACAGGGAAAAACATGACCTTTTGTTTATTTCGAATTGCAAATTTCAACGTTCCTTTCGCCCTCATAGAAGTATGAAGACGTCACAGTTCAAATTGGAAATTAAGAAAGTTACTCGTTCAGTAAAAGCCTTTTTGGTTTGTTTTAAAAACTACAAGAACAAGCGTTCTCAAATTGATCAAAATTTCACCTCTGGAGAGCTAAGTAATCCTGCTAGATTAATCAAATATTGCACAAATGCTATGTGTAAATGATTAATATATTTTGGTAGCTCATCAAATATATGTGGAACAGTGTCAATCGAATTACAGCTGACTTCGAAACTGTTATTATGCAAACCACTGGTGACGCATTTTCTTGAAAACAATGTGTTATATCGATTTCAGGCCGATGTCAAAAGCTCGTTCTCTACTGATACATGTTAATCTGTTTTATCACATAAAATATCAAACATCAAAAGGGTAATTTACAGGAACCGTCACGAAACGTCTACAAATAGCCTTCGACTACATCGACCACCAACTGTCTTGTAACAAATATCTTAAGCATTTAAAGGGGTATGTATTCCTCACCATTCATTCCTAAATATTATTTAGGACTTGAATATATTTCAAAGTTGAAAAATAATTACAGGCTATTGCATTATCAAAAACCGGCTTAAAACTTGATATGAATCATATTTGACGTATGAATGTTAAAATACATTTAAACGCCAAAATTGTATCATTTATCTCGCCATTACATAGGAAAAGTGTGCACTTAAATGAGCTCATTGGAAATAAGTGAAATACTTTCCATGTGTCCTCTTGGAGGTATATCAATCTTGTTCGTTTTAGAGTCTTGTTTCATAATCATAACTCTCAATTTATTTATTTTCTTAATTATTAACCATACTTTTTGATATTTGATGCCATTCATATAAACCTTCAATATCTAATTTGAAAATTTAATTGACGCCCATATGTTGGCGGTTACATTAATCCTATATCTAATAGAGCAAGGAATTGTTAAAAGAAATAAGCCATATTTGTTACATCTCTTTTATTTTTTGCAAATGGGGTGGTATTAGATTTTGGCATATAGGTAACACTTATCTAAATATAGACAATGTAATTTCATTTAGGAACTTCTTTTTACGACTATAACTGTACCACTTATACTATGAAGTTTTGTAAAAAAAATCATATTCTAGAACGGGATGTTATCATATGCACTACCTTTTTTTAAAAGGGCAAAATACAGGGCTTTGCGGCATATTTTCAACAGTTATATGCCCCGAAATTCTTAGAGTATAAACTTTTTTGATATTTTGTACTATTTTCTTCTATTTGTGTCTATCACATACTTTGTTTTCTTTATTCATGTATATATACATATATAGGTTGCACTTTGTAAATACAGCTGTTTCTCAAACCACGCCTCTTTTGGGGAGACCTAGAATATTCATAGAAAATTAATTTTGTTTACATAATGATTCCCAGTTATGCTCTTTGTGTTCCATCTCAGAAATAACTTGGGAATGTTACCAGTAAATATACATGTGCATATTGTTTACATTGAAACCTGTGGTGACCCTTCATTCGAGGTAGGGGTAGTTAAGAAAATTAGTGTTAGTTTAAACTCTGAAATGTTCAGCGCATATAAGCGTTGAAAATATGCCGCACAGCCCTATATTTTGACCTTTGAAAAAAATAAAAGTGCATATGAACTTTCAATTCTAGGATAAGGAGTTCCTATAGAAATTGCATTGTCAATATTTACCGAAAATCAACCTATACTGGTAACATTTCCAAGCTATGTCTCTACGAGGTGAAACATAGAGATCATATCTAGGAACCATAAGAATAACAAAAACAAAATAGATACGAATATTATATATATCCCAAAAAAGGGGCGTGGTTTGTGAAACAGTTAAGACAACATCTCTAATGCGCCTTGAAATGTGGAACTCAAAAGTCACGTGTAAACAAAAATTCTCTGTGTAGTGATATTTGACATTTTTCTATGATAAACAAGTGACTGAGCTTAACCATTTGAGTTAATTTAGAAAGTAGGGGAACACAGAATAAATGTGTAAAATCTATGGAGCTATTAAAAATGTGTTCAAAGTATTAAATTTTCAAAGAACTTATTGTGTTAAAAATGGGATTATTTACCATGAGGAGTCGCATCACAAAAGGATACTTCGGGTTTGCTAATTTACGGAAAAAGTAATCTCACTTCGTACCCCGAAAATTGAACCACATATGTCAAAATGTATCAGCTTCGAAACGAGCCATCACACATATCCAAGTTAACGATATGGACTGAGCAACAGAAGAAAACGTTACCATTACCGCCTATGGAGAAACTAATGCGCATCTATACCCAGCTGTATTCAAAAAGTGCAAAATATAACATCTTGATTCGCGCGCCTCTGACGGGTGACCCATGTGGAGAGCACCTGAGATCAACCCTAGGTTTTGGTCGGGGTAAATGTTGATTAGTCTTTAGTTTTCTATTGTGTCTATTTTGTTTACTGATATTTGTTTGTTGTTCACTTACTATTTTGGCAATGGCGTTGTCAGTTTATTGGAGTTTAAATGGCCCTTTGATATATTTTGCCTCTTTTTATATTTTTTTTTTGTCTTTGTTCTTTTTTTTTTCTAAAAACATCAATATGCAGCAAAGATTATCATATTTCAGTTTATACAATTATCCTGACAAACACTAAACATAAAGCAAATAATTTCGTTAAAGTATACGATTGTTGTTTGGAAATAAATATTGATCAGTATCGTCACTTGCACTGTCTTATTATTGATTTTCTATTGTTTTCGGACATATTTCAACAATATTTTAGGAAATTAAATGTATCTAAATGCATCCTCATGAACTAATCCAACAATATAAACCACATTAAAGACGAAAAATATACATGCATATGGGTACGTTTTTTCTAGATTCCTGGAAAAGATACATGCATGGTAACGTGGTTGTGAACTATAGAAATTGAATATATAGAAAGTGAGCGTTGAAAAGTAGATAGAAATCATACGAAAGAAAACAATCGCCAATAAAAGCAAAATGGTTTTGTGTTTAAGTTGGGTTTAGTGTTCCAATCTATGCTTTGAAAATTTAAGGAGTTGTATATAATATAAGTAATCTGTAAGGCCTGCAAACTGCTGACGTTTAAATAAGATTGATACAATAAACTGAAATCTTTTTAAAAATTATTTCTTCTTCCCAAACATCTGTGAATATTCTGGAATACTGCCGCCATCGTACAAACAGCAATACATTACACACCCAAATATGCAGAATATTCATACACTATCGCACACATGTTATTTTCTTTTCTGATATCTTTTTATATTTTTCCAATATTGTGAATATATCCTATTAATTTGTAAAACATAATAAAACAACGATGAACAGGAACATCAAATCCTGAATTATGAAGATTAAAAGATAGCAGTCGTTACAACAATGACTTCTTGTATTGACCTGTAATTTCTGGAAGAAGCATTTTTAAGACTAGTCGACGATTAAACATGAAAAATGGATAATATGTTTTGCTTTGAGGTATATAGAAGTGCCTTTGGTGGTAAAAAAAAAACATCGTTTGACCGAGAATTTGTCATATAGCAGTTTAGTTATACCGTCATTCTATCTGCATTCTTTCGAATTTGTTTTAATAATTTGTTTCTCTTAATAGATATAAACTTGACATACAATTCAATTTAGATAAACATGAATGGGTGATGTTTTGAATTATATATGTTATTGATACTTGTTTTCAGTAAAGTATTTTACGACTTAAACATTTTTGCTGTTCAGGTTGTGTTTTAATAACTATTTTAATTTTGATGTAATATTTCCAACCAAAACTGATAGATTAGATAAAAGACCTTCAGCACACGTGTTTGCTTCTTCTGTCAACTAAGTTTTTATTAATTATTTTCATTCCCTTCTCATTTTGAAAAAGGAAAACAGTTGACTGTCTTCTTAGGGTTAACAAATGAGATGACGACAAATGATTAACATGTAATTTCGTTTCAGTAGAAATTTGTTCCTTAATATTTAAACTTTTCATTACAACAGGTGTTCGCTGGATAAAACATTACTGAAAAAAGAAGATCCACTGTAGTAATTCGAAGATTGGTCAATTGATCAGTGAATTTCGTACGGTCACAATTATCTCATTAGGCTATAATAAGTGAATACAACTAATCAGGGAATGCAAGGTTGACGAACAATTAATGTGGATTGTACGTATAAGTTTAGTTGTATTATTATAGATCTCTCGAATGTAGATGTTGTTTAACTATAAGCAACACAGTGTAATTAAATCGTTATGCGATGATGTCTTCATAACAGTACACAAGTGTCCTATCAATTTTAAGTTGAGATTGAAAACGCACATGTAAACTGAGAGGCACAATTTTGAGAAGGTAAACAGAAGTTTGTGATGTTTTTCATCATATATTGCTTGTTTGTTAAAATAGTTGTGATACTATATATGGCTCTATTTTAAAACTGTTCAATAGTATCAATATATCAAAATCTAAAGCTAGGTTATCTTTCACTATTCAATAAGCGTGATGAGATGTTTTACAGATTTTCCAAAGTTCATCTCTCAAATTACGACTATATATTTTGTTGTCTGCACCCAGTCTAATATAACAACTTGACGATTTTAAAAATAGTTCCAAGTCAAAGTGTGTTAATGCTAAATGAAATACTATCAAATAAGTATCACGAACGAATTGTCAATGACATACATTGTCAACATAAAGTTAATCATACCTTGTTTATGTCAACAAAAATAAAATGTCAACAATTGAAGAATTATCACTTACATGATGTGCCAATTGAAGATGTTTATAAGATAAGCACTTAAGGTATGATGAAATGATAACGTATTGATATGGTATGTATATAGACATTTGCACTAGTATCACTAACATGATGTGTCTATTGATGATGTGTGTACGATTATTCCTAAGGCTATTATCTAATTTCCATGGACAGAGACAAAACATCAACCATGTAAAATATGTCAGATGGATCTCTACTGAAAACACGTAGTGGGTTTACAGCTTAAAATTATAATATCAAATTCAGAATAGTAAAGGACAAAACACTTGCTATGCAAACGTATCTTAGCGTCTAGCGTTTTAAATTATAAGCCTGGTACCTTTAACTATAAGCCTGTCGAAATGTTAATTGGATTGTGTATTTTTCTGTCCCGAATGTTCTTGCATTTAATTGTTTTGTAGTACTGTCATTTAATGTTGTCCTTTAAGTGCTATATTAAACATTACCATAAAAGCGCGAGTTTTGGCTAGCCACTAAACCAGGTTCAACCCACCATTTTTTCTTAAAATGTCATGTACCAAGTCAGGAAAAAGGCAGTTGTTATCTTACAGTTCGATTCTGTATGTGTTAAAGTATCGTTTGGTTTAATGATGCACTTTAGTATTTCTGTTGCTTCGTTGTTTTCCTCTTTTACAGATAGTTTATGTGTTTCCCTCTTCTTTTTTTTGTAACCCGGATATATTTTTTTTCAATCGATTTATGACTTTCGAACAGCGGTATACTACTCTTGCCTTCATTTAGTGTAGTATATATTAAATGTTAGCAAAGTATAAGCTTAAATTAGGAGCCAAGATCCAAATTTACCATCGGAAACAACATTTAGCGATTCAGAATTTGAAATTATAGTAAATCATAGCCAATGTCAGAGTAAGGAAATATTTAACCAATGAGTATACCCAGAAATCATTTATACATACATAATTGTATTTTTCAAATATTTCTCAGATCTTTTGTACGTTTGTCATATACTTGAAATTTTTTCTATCGATTTGGACAAACGCTTTCAACTTAATAATGACAGGGAACATTGATTGAATGCAGTAAACTGAACAATGCGAACTGCAATCCCACACACTTACCAGTTATTTCTTTGATTTAAAATTTGAAGAAAGTACGACGATTTGTTTTTACATCTTGCATTACACTTCCAGTCTATTGTAAATCAGAATTCGATCAATTTATATATTATCCGTGAACTACGTTGATGACGATCAATGAATTTGTTTTGAACATCAAATATATATTGAATCAATGATTATAATCGGCCTGTGTCATAAAAAGTACAATAAAAAAGATTATAATGAAAAAACGAAAGATTACATTACTATTGGTTTTAATCTAGGAACTATCGGAAATCTAATTTGAAATAGAGTCATATATAGTATGACAACTCATTGTACTTAAAATGCAATATATGACGTACACATAGGGGTGACGTGTCATAAACAGCTGTCAGACCCATATATTAAAGCTCTGTTTATAACTTGCACACTGAATTTGAAAATATTAATGAGGTTTTATGCATCGATAGATTTGTCGAATATATATGACAGGCTAGCAATAAAATGTAATTTAATCATTTTAAAGAATTCTCGACAATACAACGTTCATATGGTGAAAATAAGTTTCATATTAAGGATGTACACCTCTGAGGAGCCAAACATTTCTAGCATTAAACTTTTTTTCTTTTTTCTTTTTTTTAACGTAATAATATCTTTATTGCATATTTACTGTAACAATTTACTAAGTTTACAGCTTGTTACTTAGTATCCCTCTTGTTAGTTTACCTAATAGTTTAGGGAAGCACTATTTGGTAAGATATAACTTATTCATAATATTAGTAACTATAGTATAATTGATTTCACAATTATATAAAATAAATATTGTGAATACACATACAGATCTTTGTTAAAAATTTCTTTCCTTTTTTTTGTACATTAACTTTTCCGGAATCTTTTCCGTTATCGATTTCATCAAATGATCCGTGTTCCATTGAAAGAAATTGGGCATAATGTTGTTTCGGCAAGCATGTGCGTTATCGCATTATCGATTGTGTCTAAATATTATTCTAATATAAACAGGATTTAACTTATTTTATAAGATTTGGTAAGTATACAATTTTTGTTTAAGTTTCTACTGATCTATTGTATGTCTTCGTGTATATGCATTACACAAGTTAAATCATTGCATTTTAGTGTGCACAATGCACAATTTGTCTACACTATGAATAAATTATTAAATACTCGTGATTACACAGTCTACACATGTTTATCTTTTTTTTCTTTTTCTTATACTGATTATGAATAAAACAACAATATGTACCATGTCGTTACTTATGCATGGTTGAACATTATTACAAACATATCTGTAACACATGCTGACATGCATGATTGAACCTTTGAATAAACATGACCATATTTGGCTTGTAAACAATTAACAATTGTGCTTATGTTTTGTACTTTTTATACAATAATGTTTCAAACATTTAAAATTGATTTAATTCTGATTTTTTTTTTTTTTGATAATCTTCAATGAATTTATTTGCTTTTAGAATTGTCTTACTATTATTTTTGTTATTAAAATTGTTCATTTCAATGATATCTGAAATTTCTTTTTGGAAAATTGTCAAAACGTTTATTTTTTTTGTTTTCTTTTCTGAGACATAGTATGCTTTATATAATGAAAAGGATATTAATGTTAGTATGTAGTTAATATCAAAGTACGCTGAGTCTTCAAGTTTGTACCCTATTACTAGGTTTGCAAGACTTATAATGTTTTTGTCTATACCTAGGGAGTTCATTAATTTCATTTCTATTTTTAGGAAGTCTGTATTAAATAAGCAGTTGACAAAAAATGTTCATAGCTATCTTTTACTTTACAATGATTGCATAAATTTTTGTGCAAAAGAAAACCGTTCGGTTTTTCATGATTTTCTTTAGTTTGGACATTTTATAAAGTTCTCTAGTGCTCGTTAATTGAGTTATTGTTGGGTACCTAATTTTTAAGTCGTTGACAACTTTAACTTTAGTTTTGATGGATTCTTCAGTACAAAGAATTAATTTCCAAATCATTGGTATAGCTTTTTTTAACATATATATTTGGTTTATCCAATTTTGTTTATATTTAAGCTTAGATAAGATGGTAGTTTTAGAGATTTTACCCTGTTCATCAATGATATCATTTATATTAATTATATCGCTTTTTATCCAATCGTCAAAGTTTAGACATTTTCTGTTAAACCTAATATTATCATTTCCCCACAATACTTGTTTTTTTCTAATTTCAAAAAATATTTTTGGATCTTTTTTGTTCCCTCTTTTTTCACTAATCCAATCTTTAATTAGTTGCTTATAAAAGTCTGGCATATTTTGTAACTTATTTTTATCAATGTCTTTAATACTCTTTGGATTCATTTTCAATACAAGAAGATTTTTCCCTAATTTGTTAAAAAAAAAAATTTGGAATGATTGTCCAATTATCATTTTTATCTTAGCTTAGTTTTAGAATCCAGTTGATATGCAGTGATTTTATGTAAACATCAATGTCTGTTATTTTAAGTCCACCTTCCAAAACATGTGTTGAAAGTGTGGATCTTTTTATTTTTGTCTTTTTTGCCTTTCCATATAAAATTATATATCAAAGTTTTAAAATTTTGCAACATTTCTTTAGGAATTATAGTGTTTGATGCAATATATGTAAGGTTTGGCAAAACAAGTGATTTGATGATGAGTATCTTTCCTATAATAGTAAGATTTCTTTTACTCCAATCAGCTATTATTTTTTCTCATTTTAAAAGCTGTTTTTTTCAAAGTTTAATTTTCGACACTCTTGTTTATTATGCTCAAAATAAATTCCAAGACTTTTAATAGGTGTGATACACCAATTTATATCTTCACATTTATCACGACAGTGTTTCAATTGGCCTAGCCATATCCCTTCAGTTTATGTTTTATTCAATTTTAAACCTGAGAAAGTACCAAATATTTCTATTAAATTAATTGCAAGAGTAACATCTTTTTTTTTTGATTGAAGAAATAAAGTAGTATCCTCTGCTAGTTGACAAATTTTCAGAGTATTACTTTTACCGTCTAGTTTTATTTCTAGTCCTTTAAAAATTTTGTTTTCCCTTATCTTAATTGCCATTACTTCTACTGCTAGAACAAATAGTAAAGATGATAACGGACATCCTTGTCGGATTCCACGAGAAGCACTGAATCGAGTAGAAACCCACCCGTTATTAATAATGCATCCTTTAATATCCGAGTACATTGTCTTAACCCACCTAATAAAATTATGTTTAAAGCCAAATTTCTTTAAAGTCTCAAACATTAAGTCCCATTCTAACGAGTCAAATGCTTTTGTAAAGTCAAGGAATAAGAGCACCCCATCTATTTTAAAAACTTTTTTTCTTAACCTGATTTTTGGGTTTATAAGACTGTAACAAAATAATTGGTGAAGAAAAATCATATGGTGGTGCACTCCTTTTTGTACTACGGCCTTTTGAAAATGCCCAATTTTGATGATTTTTCCATTTTTCATTGATTTTTACCTATTTTTGAGCTATTATAATAAAAAAAAAATATCACAGTTCCACAATTAAACTTTTTTTCATACTTTCTATAAAGATGAAGTAGACCCATGTGAAAGAATTTTACTTAAAAAAAAACTATAGGTAGGTGTTAATATAAGAAAGTTTTATCATATTTTGACGCTTTTTTGTGTAAAACTTACCATGCTGTCAATTTTTGATTTTTGTGATTTTTCTCAGTTTTAAGACCAAAATGCATATTATTGTAACTGTTTTTGTTATAAATGATTGAAAAAATACATATCTAAAAAATTTGAATAGGCCAAAATGAAATGGGATGTACATGATTCTTGTAAAATCATTTTTTGTATCCCTAACCCATTTTCTCAAAATTTTGGCAAAAAATAATGACTTGATTGGTCGTTAAATTTGAAAACTGGATTACTCAATAACCATTCATGATAAATTCCCTTTTTTTTCACAGATTTATGTTTGATTAATATATTTTTTAAAATCATTGATATTTTCTACTTGTATCACATGTTTTGGAAGTAATTCAAGAATGAGATTTCAACAAGACTGAATGAGACTGAAAAGTCAGAAGAATACATCCTTAAATTAACTTGCAGACGGGAGAATATGAATACGGTTTAATATGGTGCATATATATACATCAACAATGACAATCGGGTTCTGTTGAAACAACGTATATGTCAAAAATGATGATTTCAGCATCCAGACTGTGAATGTTCCATTTCTATGTAGCAGCATTCTGGCAGACAAACAATGGTACACGAAACATTACATAAACACTTAAGACACCATGAGCACCAGCAACTACTGGGGGTTATTCCAGTGCTCCGGATAAGTAATTCGGTAGGTCACATTCGGGGAAATGGGGACGGGATTGTAATCTATCAAAGAAATTATGATAGGAATTAAAGCTTTGTCGTAACCACAACCCCGACCGTTTTTCTCGGTTGTTATTACCTACCGATTCTGACTTATCTTTTTTTTTTACATTTTACAACAAATGAATATTCTTTATTCTTCAAATTGCTTGTTACACATTTACTTCATTGTCCAAGCTTCAATAAAGTATCCCTGTGAAATACTTTCTGAGTTTCTGACTTATCAATATATTTGTAACTTCATGAACACAATGATATGAACCCCGGCATATTATGCGGGTTCGTGTTGTTCAGACTTTGTTTTTCTTGGCTGTGTTATGTATACTGTTTTGCCATGGCAGTGTCAGTTTATTTTCGACTTGTAAATTTGAATGCTCATTTTTCCTTCTTAGATTTTATCCCAGTGAACTTGAAATTGAGGATACTACTGATACTAGAAGGACTGCTTCATACCTTGATCTTCTCCTCAATATTGACGTAAATGGACGACTTCACACGAAAATCTATGACAAATGGGACGATTTCAACTTCCCAATTATCAATTTCCCATTTCTCAGCAGTAACATACCATCTGCCCCTTCGTGTGGTGTTTACATATCACAATTGATACGTTATTCACGTGCTTGTTCACACTATACGGACTTCATATACAGGAGTGTGCTACTTACGCAGAAACTTCTCCAACAAAGTTATGAGAAGGACAGATTAAAATTGACACTCCGTAAATTTTATGGACACCATCACGGATTGGTGGATCCATACGGTGTGTGTTTACCCAAACTAGCTAAGGAAATTTTTACCACATGGTTTGTCATTATGTCGTCTAATCTTTTAATTACCAAACGTGACTTATTCCCGATTGTGACTGTTTTGCTGATTGTGAATTCGCATTACTATAAGACGTGTTACGGTACGTGTCTATCCCAAATTCATGTATTTAGTTTAAATGTTTAATGTTATATTTGTAATTCTCATCGGATTTTGTCAAATGTGTTGACGTCTTTTCCATTATATTTATGTGTTATGGAAACAAAAATTAATCACCGCCGTCATTTATTAGATTTAATTTAGGTCAACATAATCTGTACGATAATTTACGTTTGAAGTTGGATTCATAACAAACTGCACATATATATATTATAGTTAATTGCTATTAATAAGTATTGCAATATGCATTGTGTTTAAATGCAATATCAGTATTTAGTTCTATTTTAATCTTTAATCAATCCTAATTCTGTCTTACTTTTGAGATATAGTTTTTCATATGTGACGTAATTTTTCTGCTGTTTCAGAAATTTCATATATTCAAATGTGACGTAATTTTTAATGCCTTTTCACCATCGTATGTGACGTAATTTTTGGTGCCTTTTCACCATCGTATGTGACGTCATTTTCATAATTTACTGCGTTGAGGCCTGGACTGAGTCGGGTGTGTCTATTCTGTGTTGGTCATTCATTATGTATTCGTGTTTGTTTTATGTAATGAGTTAATACTTCAGTTTCATTATGTATATCTGTTATATTCATTTGATAAAATTTACTGTTTGCAATAGCATTAATTGTTCTAAATAATAAGGATGTTCTTATCCCAAGCATAAAAACTTAGCCGTATTTGACACAACCTTTTTCAACTTTTGATCTTCAGTGCTGTACAACTTTGTACTTTTTTCGCTTTCGATCTTTTATATCTGGGCGTCACTGGTGATTCTTGTGTGGACGAGGCGCGTTTTTGGCGTATTAAATTTTAAACCTGATGCTGTTTGTTATTCATTAATCATGTGTTTCTTTGTCTAATACGTTTTCCTATTTATTTGTATTGTAGTCCTGTAATATTATGTTGTCATTTCTATGTTATATTTTACATTGCCATTAAAGTGCGAGGTTTGGCATGCCACAAAACCAGGTTCAACCCACCATTTTTTCCTTTAAAAATTTCCTGTACCAAGTCAGGAATATGGCCATTGTTATATTATAGTTCGTTTCTGTGTGTGTTACAATTTAACGTTGCGTCGTTTGTTTTCTTTTATTTTTGAGTGGAAATTGACATTGCGATAAGACGTGTCACGGTACTTGTCTATCCCAAATTCATGTATTTGGTTTTGATGTTATATTTGTTATTCTCGTGGGCTTTGTCTGATGCTTGGTCCGTTTCTGTATGTGTTAGTTACATTGTAGTGTTGTGTCGTTGTTCTCCTCTTATATTTATGCGTTTCCCTCAGTTTTAGTTTGTTACCCCGATTTTGTTTTTTGTCCATGGATTTATGAGTTTGAACAGCGGTATACTACTGTTGCCTGTATTTACGACGTAAAATTTCGATTTGGAAATCTAAAAAATTACCCTTCCCGTTAGTTAAATCCTTAATATAAAACTTCAAGAACAAGCGTACTCGTAATTCAATCTTGACCTCTGACGAGCTAAATAATCCAGCCTGATTAAACAAATATTGCACAAAAGCTATGTCTAAACAAATAATCTTTTTTGTAAGGCTGTATTAATTTAAAGCGAATTACAGCTGACAAGAGGGAAAAAATTAAATAACATAAAAACAATATATTTAGAAGCAGAAAAGAAATATGAATCTATCGGCCAATTAGTTATTCCTTGCAACATGTCTAATTTTCTTCGAAAGCGTTAGCAAACAAACCTCTGCTAGAAAATCATTTGTTATAACGATTTCAGAGGTTGATGTCATAAAACTCCAAAATCAACCAATCAAAATGCTACATTTCTGGTTCGAGCATGATATTTGTGCTCCGAGCACTAAGCAAAGTTTTATGACTTCAACCCCAGGCCGGTGTTAGAAACGTATACTCTACTGATACTTTCTAATCTGTTTCATCACATAAAATAACAAAAGATCTACAAATAGCCTTTGACCCAATCGACCACCAAATATCGTGTTACAAATCAAAATCTATTTCTTTTGCCAAAACCATTCAAAGGGATACATAATCCTCATCGTTCTTTCCTAAATGCTATTAAGGACTTCACCATGTTTCAAAGTAAAAACGTTATCAAATACCATGACATTGTCCAATCCGAATTAAAACTTAACTTGAAACATCTTTCAAGTATAAATGTCAAAATAACATTTAAACGCATTACATTAATAACAGACACTTGTGTCATTTAACTCTTTTCATAACATAGAAAATACTACCACAGTATGCACTCAAATGACCTCATGAGAAAGAAGTGAAATACCTCCCATGTGTCCTACTATGAGGTATATCTGTTTATAACTTGTCTTAGAGCCTTGTTTGCATAACTCACAATTTATTTATCTTTTCAATTATTAGCCAAAGTTTTTTATTCTTGGTGCCATTCATTTAAACCTCCCATATATAATATAAAACGTTTAGTTGACGCCCATATTTTCGCGGTAACATTATTCCTAAATCTAATAAAGAAGGAAATTGTTCTAAGAAATAACAGTATTTGACACACCTCTTTTTTGCAAATCAGATCGTATTAGATTTTGTCATATAGGTAGCATTATTTAAATATAGACAACGCAATTTCCATTAGGGACTCCTTTTTACGGCTATAATTGTACCACGTATACTATGAACATTTTGTAAATAATCATCTTCTACTATGAAAAGTTATTTTGCACTAACTTTTTTATAAAATGCTAAAATATAGGGCTTGCAGCATATTTTCCACAGTTATGTGCCCCGAACTCATTAGAGTATAAATTTATACACAACACTTTGTACTACTCCTTTCTCCACTTTTCGTCTACCACATAATTTATGTTTTTCGTTATTCATGTATAATTATACTGGTAACATTTCAAAGTTATGTCTCTACGAGATGATACGAAGAGATCATATCTAGGAACCATTAGATAAACAAAACACAAAATATATACGAATATTATATATCTCCCAAAAAGAGGCGTAGTTTGTGAAACAGTTGCAATCACATAGTGCAACATACAACATCGTGATTCGTGATATTCTGACGGGTGATCCAAGTCTTTTTGCGCCTGTCACAAGTCAGGAGCCTCTGGCCTTTGTTAGTCTTATATGATTTTTAATTTTAGCTTCTTGTGTATAATTCGGAGTTTAGTATGAAGTCCATTATCACTGAACTAGTATACATAATTGTTTAGAGCCAGCTGAAGGACTCCCGGGTGTGGGAGTTTTTCGCTGCATTGAAGACCCATTGGTACATATTGTAGCCTTCTGCTGTTGTCTGCTCTATGGTCGGGTTGTTGCCTCTTTGACACATTCCCCATTTCCATTCTCAATTTTATAAAGTTCTTTTTGTTGTCTTTTTTGTGTACTAATATTTTTCTGTTGTTCATTTACTATTTTGACCATGGCGTAGTAATTTTATTTGAGTTTAAATGGCAATTTTGGATCTTTTGCCTCTCTTTTGTATTCACGAAAAAACCTCAAAATATCAATTTGCAGCAAATTTATCATATTTCAGTTTAACAAGCCTTACGTACAATTATCTTGATAAACCCTTAATATAAAGCAAATAATTTCGTTACAATATATCGTTTGTTTTTTGGGAAATAAATTTGGACCAGTATCGTCACCGGCATTGTTTTCTTATTGATTTTTACGAATGTTTTCTATTGTTTTAGGTCATCATATTTCCCATTGTCCATAAAGACAGACACTGTAAAATTTCATTATGAAACGTTGACTTTGAAAATCCCGATTTTTATTTAATGAAAAAGGGTCTTAATATCTATAACGTCATATATCTTTATTATTGTTTAGTAAAAAGGAATACGTTCTCCCTTTTTATATTCTTTATAATTAGTTTTTGTAGTTTTTTAATTTTAGATATTTATTGAGTTTTTGTCATACTTATATAGATCGAGATTAACTTATGACGACATAGGTTGTATTGCAGTCTCAGGGACAAAAATATTATATTTAGTATAATACTTTCTGTCATTCAAACCTTTAATATGACTAGTTTCAACATTCATTACAATTTACCCTTTCGAAAACCGTCGGTGTGACGCATTTATTTAAAAAGTATATATAAAACCACAGAGTTTTGATTAATAATAAAAACATTATATTTTGCGCAAATGTTGCTTATGTGGAGATTGCAACTATATTAAGATCTTTGTCAACTAAGAAAACATATTTTGATAATGAATCAGGTCAATAATAAGGTATCACGGTGAACGATGACGATCTATTAACTTATATATCATTATGGAAATAATTGTTTTACCTACAAAACTAAAGGTATTTTCGGATTTGTACTTACGTTAGCAACACGGTTGAAGAACGTAGAGCAGGATTGGCTAACTTTTCTAGGGCACCCGGATGTTTGGTGGGGTTCGTATTTTCTAGTCTTTAGTTTTCTATGCTGTGTTTTTTTCTGATTTTTTTTTTTGTTGTCTATATCCTTTTTTGCCATGAGGTATTCAGCTTTTTTCGACTTATGGGTTTGAATTTCCCACCCTTTGTAATCTTTATCCTCCTTTGTAGTATCAAGTTGGGTTTTTTTTAATTTGAAACAAATAATTATGTGAAACAAAAAACCTAATGGAATCAGAAATTCCTAGGCGAATATACTGAAGCTATGCCAATATCTAAATTTGTCTTCGCATATTTTTTTTTTTTAAAGTTGATTTAAAGTTCATATATCTCAGTTTATTCGACGATTTTTAAACACAAAATATAGAGTTTGTTGACCGGTATGGAATATCTGTTATATAGATGATTTCGGAAGTATTCCTTGTGTGGTAACTGCAGTCCCGTTCCCTTTTCGCGAATATGACCTGCCAAATTAGACTTTTTTACCATCATTTTTGACATTTTTACCTTTTGTGTCTGTTTGTTTTGTTCACGCATCATTATCAATATTATTAAATTTGATGCGAATGTCGTACATGTCAGAGATTAAACGCTATAGAACCAGGTTCAATCCACCATTTTTCTACATTCGAAAATGCCTGTTCCGAGTCAGGAATATGACAGTTGTTGTCCATTTGTTTGATATGTTTTATCCTTTGATTTTGCCATTTGATTAGGGACTTTCCGTTTTGAATTTTCCTCGGAGTTCAGTATTTTTGTGATTTTACTTTTTGCTCTTTACAAGAAAGCTACTAAGCAACAACAAAATGTTTGAAAATTGGTAATATGTCATCTTAGTTCTCAAAATGAAAGTCATCAATACCAATTTAAAGTTTTTCGGGCGTCAGTTTTGCATGCTTGATACAAAATTACTGTGTAACAAATGTGAACCACTTACTTTATTTCATGTCTGAAGCGCTTTTAAACATCAACCTTCAGCTGGAACACTTTGAGCTTAATATTTGAAGGCCAAGAATTTAAGAACCGATACAATCGAATATGAAATAGAACCAGGACCTTAAATTATATTCAAATCCAGAAATGGTAAACTTTTTCTGACGGAATTGAAAAATGTTTTTCTTAATAGTTGGTAAATCATCAACGGATAATTTACGAAAAGTTTGTTATAAATCATCCCAATTCCGAATTATAGACCAATTAGCTTATGATATACACGGCGACTTATAGTCCACCATTAGCGGTAATGACCAAACTTTTAAGATTTAGAAATGTAAAAAAAAAACACTTCAAAAATATTTAAGAACTAAAACAGATGATTAGCTTTATCGCCTACAAAAAAAGGTATGTGTCGTTTGTCATATATAAATACAAGGGTTCTTCCTTTTTGTTTTTATAATTGCCGTGTTAATACGCTCGTTCTTACCCGATAAATCCGATGTAATCATCCCGACTGTTCATTCTTATTATAGGTAATGACTTTAAACTTAAATATTCTTGAAATGGTTAACATTATTAGTATGAAATATAAACCTATAACATACACATTCCAGTGCAAGCGTTATCTTCTATAACATGCAACTATATTTACGGAAATTAAATGCATTGAGTGTCTTGGATAAACAAAACCAACCATTATAGGGAGGCAAAATATACATGTATACGGTCACTTCCTTCTTTTTAGATTCCAGAAAAAGGTACGTGTATGGTAATACGGTTGTGAAAATTAAACATATAGAAAGTGGTCGTTGAAAATTGGATAAAAATCATAAGAAAGGAAAAAAAATAACCACTAAATACGAAATAGTACTGTGTTTTAGCTGGGTTAAATGTATCAATCCATGCTTTGAAAGACTAAGACAATGTAAGGATTTTTTGGATGTCTATAATGAATGTGTGATTGAGGCTTGGAAAATGCCAACTATCAAATTAGATTGATACAATAAACTAGAATCCATTTTTACAATTCTTATTCAATATTATTTGTGAATAACAGAATTGTGCCCTTCAGTTGTTTTTAAGTTATATAGTAATACATTTTGTTCGTTATTATATTTTTACAGTGTATGGTACAAAGTACTGCAGAAACAACACAGATATGCATATTAAGCCTTTCAAGTTAAGACTTAATATTTAAGACGAAAATAAAATGACAAAAAAAACCACTGATTAAGAAATGTATATCAATAATTTAATGTAAGAGATGTAGAGAGACATATATAAGCATTGTAACAGACAAACTAAACTGTATGTTAGTAAGGGATATTTATTATGCAGTATAACATGAAACCGATGCCATCTACTTCACAATTGTCTCCAGTGTTCTATAACTTATTGAAATAAAAGAACCGAATTTAGTCCTTCAAAACACTGATGCATCAAGATGTATTCTTTCAACTCATCCACATGAACTCTTTCATGCCAATTCTGTACTACAAGGCGGGATATTAAAGTAACAATATTTATATACAGCATGAAAGTTCATGAAAAACGACCACTATTTAATTATTGAATTATAAATTGAATAATCTAAGACAATTTAATTTAAAGATTAAATTAAGATGAGAATTGAGAAATATTGTTTTGTTTTTGTGTTTTTAGATAGTTAAATAGTAGAAAGTGCCATTGATGGTTAAAGAACAGCGATTGACCGCTAATCTAAAATATAGCAGTTTAGTTATAGCGTCATACTTTTTTCTATTCTATCGTATATTGTGTAAATAATTTGTTCATCTTATTCGATATACATTTGACATTCGATTCAGTTGTGATAATCATAAATGGATGATATTTTGTATTATACATGTTATGGATAATTGCTTTGAATACAATCCTTTTTTTCATAAGGTAAACATTAATGAACATGACCTTCTTAAAACATGTTTTTTTTTAAATTAAACCATTACGTGATACAACAATAAACGTTAAACAAAATAACACTCAAAACAAGCAATAACTTGTATAATATATATTATTATATGACTAT
Organism: Mytilus edulis; assembly: GCF_963676685.1. Classification (NCBI taxonomy): domain Eukaryota; kingdom Metazoa; phylum Mollusca; class Bivalvia; order Mytilida; family Mytilidae; genus Mytilus; species Mytilus edulis. The sequence continues at coordinate 16,892,898 of NC_092348.1, read as the reverse complement.
ACATTTTCTGTTTTCTCATTGGCTAAAAGCATAGGAAATCCTCTTTGATAAAACATTATATTCACCGCGTCAAAAATCACGAGAGGTTAATATAAGATTTGGAACAGCGTCCGTGTACCTAAATATAGAAACGGGGAATTCTTGTTAGCTATTTAAGGGATGTATAAATAAAATGGTTTTTAATTGGACGACCGAATGAATATCAACCAATCAGCGCTCTCGACATAAAATCGTTTCGATCTAACAGACGACAGTTACATGTTTCCGGCAACAAAGTATGGCTGGAGCAGCAGAAGTAGCTACTGAAAAACGCTTTCCATCGTTAAATAATGAGGAAATTAAGAAGATTTTGATAGAAAAGGATTCTAAAAATACTCGCCGATCAACAGATTCTAGCGTACAAGCATAAAATAAAAACAGTCTAGGCAAAATACCATCTAACCAAGGATATATTTCACAATCTAAAAATATGAAAATGACACTGAGAACTAAAGAGTCATATAATAAAGCAATTGTTGACTTTTGATATCAGTTGATACAATGATTTATCAACCCCAGATGTGATATTCACCTCGGCCGTTGGCCTTGGTGAATATCACATCTCTGGGGTTGATAAATCATTGTATCAACCTCATCAAAAGTCAATAATTGTATAACATCATGTACAATTCTAACGACTAACATAGTTATCTTGTTTTGTAAATTGAAGTTAAATGTAATATTTAAGGTTATCACTCAAGAAATTTTACGATCGCCATCATGAGCTGATTGGCAATTATGATAAAAGTGTTTCAGAAATCATATCTGATATTCTTCCCCAGTCATAACAACCTTCCATTATTTCCGAACTGAACAAAGAAATAACACGACGGGTGCCGTTTACGGTGCAGGAAATGCTTATCTTTCCGGAGCACCTGATTTTACTCCCGGTTTTTAGTGGAGTTCGTGTTGTTTCTTATTTATTATTTATAACTGTTGATGTAAATGTCCTTTGGTTTTTTTAGTCTTTTATTACTCCTTGGTTTTGACTGTTATTGTCTTCGAACCAAAACTGAGAAATAAGGAAAAAGAACTTCATTATTCATGTTTACTTCTTCCGTCAACACCTTATTTTTAATTCCTTTAATTTTTGTCTCATTTTAAAAAAGGACAACTAGTAGCTACCTTCTTATGGTTTACAAATAAGTTGACAACAGTTGACCGACCAAGCGATTATTTCGTCTTCAGATGAAGTTTCTACCTTGTTATTCAAAAGTTTAATTATAACAGGTGTACGCTAGATAAAATATTACTGAAGGATGGAGATCAACTGATGCAGTTGTAATACTAAATAGATTAGTTAATCAGGGATTATTTGATGGCAAAAAATATCTCATTAGTCTTTAACTAGTAAATAAAACTAATCATAGAATGCAAGCTTGACGAACATTTGCAGGTATATAAATACAATGTATAACTGAAGCCGTTCACAGTATCACTCCACAAGGTACAATTGATGTTGGTCGTACGTATTAGTTTAGTTGTGTTTTATATATCATCAGTTATCTACGATACGGATAGCACCAGAGCAATGTACAAAAACCGAAACAATCGAAACAATATTGTTTAAGCTTTATATATGGAGTCTCTGTATTGATAGATCTCTCGAATGAAGATGACGTATAGAATGAACTCAGTGTAATTTAATCACAGTGCGATGATGTCTTGATAACAGTAAAAACGTTTTCTATTGATTTTAAGTTGGATTGGAAACGTGCAATGAGTATACCCAGACATAATTTATACATTCATAATTGTAGTTTTCAAATATCTCAGATTTTTTGTACGTTTGTCATTTACTTTGAACTTTTTCTATCGATTTGGACATACGTTTTCAACTAAATAATGAAAGGGAGCATTGCTTGAATGCAGTTAATTGAACAATGCGAACTGAAATCCTTCACACTTGGAAGTAATTTTTTTAATTTAAAATTTGAAGACAGCACGACGATTTGTTTTCAAATTTTGTATAACACTAACTGGCTATTGTAAAACAGATTCGATCAATTTATTTATTTTCAGTGAACTACGTTGCTGACGATTAAAGAATTTGTTAATATGACAACTAACTGTGGTAACAAAGCAATACATATGACGTAATCATACGAGTGACGCGTCATAAACAGCTGTCTAAGATTAACTAGATCTGTTATCTCTGCTTCCGACCTATATATCAAAAAGATGATCAAAATATTGAACACTTAATGTGCACTATTAATGAAGTTTCTGCATCGATTTATTTAACGAATGTATATGACTGCCTAGCAATCAAATGCAATTTAATCACTGAAAATTTTACTCACCAGAACATGGTTTGATTGGTAAAAAGCAGTTCGATATATTGGATCCTCTCTCAGACATTATGGGATTTCTACAGTTTGGTATAATATAAATATCAGTTTTATATTGTTTTCATTGTATTTGTTAATACTGATAATAATACAGTTCATAAAAAAGTCTACAACTTAATAATGCGGATTCGGATCGCTTTTAAACTTAGTTTAACTGTGCATATTGCTACGTGTTTGTTTTATTCTATATTGGCTAGATGTATAGGGAGAGGGTTGATATATCACAAATCATGTTAAACCCCGCCGTAGTTTTTTGCCTGTCCTAAGTCTTGAGCATCTGACCTTTGTTATTCTTTTATGTTTTTTTTATCTTCAGTTCATCGCCAGGTGCTTGATTTTCTCGCTGCGTTCAAGATCCATTAGCGACCTTTTGCTGTAATCTGCTTTGTCACCGGGTTGTTGTCTCTTTGACATATTCCCCATTTCTATTCTCAATTTTATTAAATTATTTTACCTGATACCTGAAACGTACTTAAACCTCTTCTCTGTTTGAGGAACTTTACATACAAATCGGGTTTTTCTCTATATAAAAAAGAAAAAGCGGTATGATTGGCAATGATATTACTCTCCACAAGAGACCAAATGACACAGAAACTTACAATTATATATCACCGTACGGCCTTCACAAATAGGCAAAGCCCTTACCGTATGGTGAGCGATTAAAGGCCCCGAAATTACAATGTAAAACAATTCAAACGAGAAAACTAACGGCATTATAAGCCACTGTCAAATCCCCAAAAAGCATTAATTAATTCACAGGACCAATGAAAACAATTGTCGTTATTAGCCTGAGCATTAGAACTCTTTTCTGCTTATTAAATATTTCGGTGAAAAGACAACTATATCTTTCTAACTCATTCTGGACGCCTCCGGGTGCGGGAATTTCTCGCTACATTGAAGACCTGTTGGTGACCTTCAGCTGTTATTTTTTTCTATGGTCGGGTTGTTGTCTCTTTGGCACATTCCCCATATCCATTATCAATTTTATTTTTATACTCTTAAGTCACTTATGATTCAAACTTTCTAAAATTATAATCATTAGATATAACACTTTTTTTAAACCAGATGTTACATATTTCCGAAAATAAGAAGACGAAAAAACAACTAATTATTAGTTTGTATACAAATTCTTAATGTTTGTATTTATGTTAAAAAACAACAAATGAAATAACAATCAATGACGCAGCGTCAGAACAAAACTTTTTTTTTATCTCCAATTTCGATCCCACACCCACTAATGTCTACATATATATTGTCACATGTTGTTTGGCCTTGAACATTTCACCTTAACAAAAGACAAATATATCCAATTTGGAATCTCAACGCTTATAAATCAAACATATTGTTGATGAAAAACTCCACAAAATCAAATTAGAATGATCTAAAGTTAAATAAAGATTAGATTGAAGATGGAAATAAAATAAGGAATGTTTCATCAGGTTTCAACATTTTCTTTCAAATAGTAATAATAAACAAACGGAAAAAGTGCGTTGAAAAGAGAGACGAAAGATACCAGAGGGACAGTCAAACTCATAAATCGAAAATAAACTGACAACGCCTGGCTAAAAATGAAAGAAGACAAACAGACAAACAATAGAACACATGACACAACATAAAAAACTAAAGAATAAGCAACACGAACCCCACCAAAAACTGGGGTTGATCTCAGGTACTCCAGAAGGGTAATCAGATCCTGCTCAACATATGGCACCCGTCGTGTTGCTTATATTATAACAAATCCGGTAAATATTCTAATTCGGTAGGTCAAATTCTTAAAAGGGAAGGGGATCGTAGTAACGACGTTAGGAACATATCCGATATCACTTGTGAAACGGTTAGTCCATAACGGTCAACCAACTCGTGATGTTGTCCGTACAACTTACGAATGGATGATTTCAACTTTACTATTTTGAAATCTTGGTTTAATAGCTTCATTGTGATATGATAATATCCTGATAATAATAACTATATTCTAAGTGTTCATCATGATTTATGTTGCCAAAACATACAAGCAACAGATTTATACATACAAAACCAAGTATTTTCTTAAAAGCATAAATGGAATGGTCGATTTCAATATGTGGTCTAGACATGTAAACACCGAATAACCTGAAATTAAAAAGTACAATCACAAAAATACTGAACTCCGAGGAAAATTCAATCGAAAAGTCCCTAATCACATGGCAAAATAAAATGACAAAACACATCAAACAAATGGACAACAACTGTCATATTCCTGACTTGGCACAGGCATTTTCAAATGTAGAAAATGGTGAATTGAACCTGGTTTTATAGCGCTAAACCTCTCACATTTACGACAGTCTTATCAAATTCCGTTATATTTACAACGATGCGTGAACAAAACAGACATAATGAATAAAATAAGTGCGAGTTATTTTATTTTAGTGCTCTCAATGGGAACTTCTATATACCTATCAAAACAAAACATATTTTTCATTTTTCATGTTAAATCGTCGACTAGTCTTAAAATCTCTTCCAGAAATTACAGGTCAATACAAGAAGTCATTTTTGAAACGATTGTTATCTTTTAATCTAAATAATTCAGAATTTGGTGTTCCTGTTCATCGTTGTTTTATTATGTTTTTCAATTTTAATAGGATATATTCACAATATTGGAAAAATATAAAAAGATATCAGAAAAGAAAATTACATGTGTGCGATAGTGTATGAATCCTCTGCATATTTTGGTGTGTAATGTATTGCTGTTTGTACGATGGCGGCAGTATTCCAGATTATTCACAGATGTTTGGGAATAAGAAATAATTTTTAAAAAGATTTCAGTTTATTGTATCAATCATATTTGAACGTCAGCAGTTTGCAGGCCTCGATCACTTAAGTATTATGGACAACTTAAATTTTCAAAGCATGGATTGGAACATTAAACTCAGCTTAAACACAAAACTATTTCGCTTTTATTGGCGATTCATTTCTCTCGTATGATTTCTATCTACTTTTCAACGCTCACTTTCTATATATTCAATTTCTATAGTTCACAACTACGTTAGCATGCATGTACCTTTTCCAGGAATCTAGAAAAAAACGTACCCATATACATGTATATTTTGCTTCTTTAATGTGGTTTGTATCGTTGGATTAGTTCGTGTGGCTGCATTAAGATACATTTAATTTCCTAAAATATTGGTGCCTAACAGACAAAATATCGTGTGTAATGGAATGGGTATGTTCCGGACCATACGCATATGGTCATGCCTATATGGGTATATACTCATGATATGGTACCTCCGAGTAATTAACAGTTTTACTTTATAATGCTTAACTCTTCATATAACCCTTCTAGTTGTCACGTCATTAAAAAGACACCACCAAAGGTCATTTTATTATAGATCTATTAAAATTTGATAATAACAAGATTAACAAAATAAAATAAGCAGTTTCACCCAGTCAAAACTATAGTAAACACATATCTTTTTTCATTACCGATATGTTATTACGAGTGAATGGCAAAATGTCGACCTTGGAAGATAACGTCCAATTATATCTTAATGAACTGTTAGTCAAATCAACTGTTTTCCTATAAACTGACGTAATAGTCAACAGGATAAAGAGTCTTATAGTTTGATCACTTTTGAAACTTTATATAATTAGCATTACCAGTGCAATACTCAGAATTGTTATACTTATACTTGTTTTTGTTTCTAAAATTGTGAATGACGTCACCGGCAGGGACTCTAGTTTGATTTTTAAAGTTGTCTGGTGATATGATGTACTTCAGTCATGTTACGATATTGGAGATCTGGAGCTTTTTAAAAACACCGTAGACACATCGTAATGACCCAGGACCCAAGAAAAGTTATGGTATCGTGTGGAAGTAAATATTATTCTACGCCTACATGCAAGAATACAATAAGCGATGAAAACTAGCTTTGGCTTCAATATTTGAAGTTATTTAAGAAAGTTATTTTCCAATTCCCTCAGGAAAAGTTTACCATTGTTGGATTGGAATCTAATTTAAGGTCCCGTTTTCGTCATATAGCTCTCTTCAATTGTTTCGGTTCTTATACCCTAGGCTTTCAAATATTTAGCTCTGAGTGTTCCAGTTGAAGGTTGATGTATAAAAGTGCGTTAGATATGAAATCAAACAAGTCGGTTCAAATTTGTTACACAGTTATTGTGTATTAAGTTAAACTGACGCAAAACTTTAAATTGGCATAGTTTCAAAGATTTTGTTGTTCCCAAGTTGCTTTCTTGTAAAAAGCAACTGCTTACTTTTGTGTTTAGAAATCATTGAATAAATTGAGATATATATAAAACTTAAAATAAACTTTTTTTTTTAATTTTTTGCGACGGCAAATTTAGATGTTGACATAGCTTGAGTATTTATGAACATTTAAAAATTCGGAATTTAGAATCTTGAATATTATTCTAGATTGAGCAAAAGCCATTGAAAATGTTAAAACGTGTAGAATGAATACGATGAGACATTGAAATGATAAGACGTTAGTAATAAACTGTTTGTAGTTTAGCCTTCCCTGGTGTAAGGGGTCAAATAGACCTTATTGTGACACTTTTGTCCCCAACCTTCCCTGGTGAAAGGGGTCAAATAGACCTTATTGTGACACTTTTGTCACTGTTATGTTCCTCACTCTCACTTAGAGAGAAAAAAAAAGAATTTGAATTTAGGCTCTATATTCTCCAAGACATTTCTGATTCCATTGGGTATTTTGTTTCACATTATTACTTGTTTCAATTTTTAAAATACTTGTTACTCCAAGGAAGGATAAAGATGACAAAGGGAGGGACATTCAAACTCATAAGTCAAATCAGTATAGAAAAATAAAGACTGAAAAACACGGACCCAAACAACCCCCTGGTTGCCCTAAAAAGGTAAGCCGATCCTGCTCTAATTTGGAAACTGTGATGATCATGTAAGTGCAAATCCTAAAATATCTTAAGTTCGGTAGGTATAACAATTATTTCCATAGTGATATATAATTTAGAGATCGTCATTGTTCACCGTGCTACCTCATTATTGACCTGATTCATTATCCAAATATGTTTTCTTAGTTGACAAAGATCTTAATATAGTTGCATTCTCAACATAAGCAACATCTGCGCAAAATATATTGTATTATCATAAATCAAAACCATGTGGTTTTATACTTATTGTTCAATTGAATGCGTCACACCGACAGCTATTTCTAAAGGGGGAAATTAGTATTGAAGGTTGAAGCGAGTCATATTCACGGTTTCAATGACAGAAAATAGTATATTAAATGTGATAGTTTCGTCACCGAACTGCATTTTAATAATTGTCGTCACCAATAAAATTCGAACCGATATTATTATGACAAAAAAACTCAATAAAAATCTAAAAATAAAAATAAAAATAAACTAATTGTAAAAAATCTTAAAAGGGAGAAATTATTCCTTTTTACTGTACAGTAATACAGATATATGACGTTATTGATATTTATACACTTTTTGCCATTAATGGACAATGGGAAATATGACCGAAAACAATAGAAAATTGTCGTGAAAATCAATAATAAGACAATGCCAGTGACGATACTGATCAATATTTATTTCCAAAAAAACAATCGTATACTTTAACGAAATTATTTGCTTAGTTTTTGTCAAGATAATTGTTTAAACTGCAATATAATAATCTTTGCTGCATATTGATGTTTTTAGAAGAAAAAAAAGAACAAAGACAAAAAAATATAAAAAAGAGACAAAATATACCAAAGCGCCATTTAAACTCAAATAAACTGACCAGGCCATTGCCAAAATAGTAAGTGAACAACAAACAAATATCAGTAAACAGAAAGACAAAATAGAAAACTAAAGACTAATCAACATTAACCCCGACCATAACCTAGGGTTGATCCCAGTGCTCTCCACATGGATCACCCGTCAGAGGCGCTCGAATCAAGATGTTGTATTTTGCACTTTGTGAATACAACTGTTTCACAAATCACTCCCCTTTTTGGGGATATATATAATATTCGTATTTATTTTGTTTTTGTTAATCTTATGGTTCCTAGATATGATCTCTATGTTTCACCTCGTAGATACATAGCTTGGAAATGTTACCAGTATAGGTTGCAGTTCTGTAAATATTGACAATGCAATTTCCCATAGGAAATCCTTTTACGGCTAAAAATGTACCACTTTTACTATGAAGTTTTGAAAAAAATCTTATCCTAGAATTGAAAGTTCATATGTACTACAATTTTTTTCAAAAGGTCAAAATATAGGGCTGTGCGGCATATTTTCAACGTTTATATGCCCTGAACTTTTCAGAGTTTAAACTCACAAAATTTTCTTAACTACCCCTACCTCGAATGAAGCGTCACCATAGGTTTCAATGTAATATGCACATGTATATTTACTGGTAACATTCATAACTGGGAACCAGTATGTAAACAAAATTATTTTCTATGAATATTCTAGATCTCCCTAAAAGAGGCGTGGTTTGAGAAACAGCTTTATTTACAAAGTGCAACCTATATATGTATATATACATGAATAAAGAAAACAAAGTATGTGGAAGACACAAATAGAAGAAAATAGTACAAAATATCGAGTAAATAAAGATTGTACTCTAAGAAGTTCGGGGCATATAAATGTTGAAAATATGCCGTAAAGCCCTGATTTTGCCCTTTTAAAAAAAGATAGTTCATAATAACTTCTCGTTCTAGAATATGATTTTTTACAAAACTTCATAGTATAAGTGGTACAGTTATAGCCGTAAAAAGGAGTTCCTAAGTGAAATTGCATTGTCTATATTTAAATAAGTGTTACCTATATGCCAAAATCTAGTACCACCCGATTTGCAAAAAATAAAACAGATGTTTCAAATATGCCTTATTTCTTTTAAAAATTTCTTGCTTTATTGGATATAGGATTAATATTACCGCGAACATATGGGCGTCAATTAAATGTTTTAAATAAGTTATTGAAGGTTTATATGAATGGCATCAAATATCAAAAAGAATGGTTAATAATTAAGAAAATAAATAAATTGATAGTTATGATTATGAAATAAGACTCTAAAACGAACAAGATTGATATAACTACAAGAGGACACATGGAAAGCATATCACTTATTGCAAATTAGCTCATTTAAGGATTTACACCTCTGAGGAGTCAAAAATTTCTAGAAATAAACTTTTTTTCTTAACCTGATTTTTGGGTTTATAAGACTGTAACAAAATAATTGGTGAAGAAAAAATCATATGGTGGTGCACTTCTTTTTTTGCTACGGCCCAACGAAAATGAAAATACCCAATTTTGATGATTTTCCCATTTTTCATCGATTTTTACCTATTTTTGGGCTATTATCATGAAAAAATTCACAGTTCCACAATTCAACTTCTTCTCATACTTTCTATAAAGATGAACTGGACTAATCTGAATAAATTTTACTTACAAAAACTATAGGTAGGTGTTAATATAATAAAATGTTTTTGTCATATTTTGACCCTTTTTTGTGTAAAATTTACTATGCTGTCAATTTTGTGATTTTTCTCAGTTTTAAGAACAAAATTCATATTATTTCAACTTTTTTGTTACAAATGAATGAAAAAAGACATATCTAAGAAATTTGAAAAGACCAAAATGATATGATATGTTCATGATTCTTGTAAAATTATTTTTTGTATTCCTCACCCATTTTCTCTAAATTGTGGCTAAAAATACTGACTTGTTTGGTTGTAAAATTTGAAAACATGATTACGCAAAAACCAATCAATGTAACTACACAATTTTTTCACAGATTTATGTTTGCTTATAATATTTTAAAAATGCATTGATGCTTTTCACTTCTTTCACATGGTTTGGAAAAAATTCAAGAACGAGATTTCAACGAGACTGAATGAGACTGAAAAGTCAGAAGAATACATCCTTAAGTGCACATTTTTTCTATGTAATGGCGAAATAAATGATACAATTTTGGCGTTTGAATGTATCTTAACCTTCATACGTCAAAGATGATTCATATCAAGTTTTAAGCCGGTTTTTGATAATGCCATAGCCTGTAATAATTTTTCAACTTTGAAATATATTCAAGTCCTAAATAGTATTTGGGAAAGAACGGTGAGGAATACATACCCCTTTAAATGCTTAAGATATTTGTAACATGATATTTGGTCGATGTAGTCAAAGGCTATTTGTAGACATTTCGTGACGGTTCCTGTAAATTACCCTTTTGATGTTTGATATTTTATGTGATAAAACAGATTAACATGTATCAGTGTAGTACGCGCTTTTGACATCGGTCTGAAATCGATATAACAAATTGTTTTCAAGAAAATGCGGCACCAGTGGTTTGTATGATAACAGTTTCGAAGAAAATTAGACATGATGCAAGGATTAGCAATTAGTTGATAGAACCTATTTTGATTCTTTTACTATATATATAATGTATTAATGTTATTTAGAAGTTTTTTCTCTGGTCAGCTGTAATTCGATTGACACTGCTCCACATATATTTGATAGGCTACCAAAAATTATTAATCATTTAAACATAGCATTTGTGCAACATTGGATTAATCTTGCAGGATTACTTAGCTCTCCAGAGGTGAACGTTTGATCAATATGAGAACGCTTGTTCTTGTAGTTTTATATAAAAAAAAAAAGCTTTTACTAAACGAGTAACTTTCTTAATTTCCAATTTGAACTGTGACGTCTTCACACTTCTATGAGACCGAAAGGAACGTTCAAATTTGCAAGTCAAAATTAACAAAAGGTCATGTTTTTACCTGTCGGCTTTAGACTAAATCCATGGGATGTTGGGTGTGTACTGATCGTCAATTTAGTCTTAGATGCATGCTTTATTTATTAGTTGTTATTTGATTTAAACTAGCTATCAGTAACTACAAGTACTCTCATATCACTTCTCGGCGTCTTTTTGTTGTTGGGATATACAAGTACCCGGCCACGTCCACTCTGTTAGATTTTTCATTTGTCTCAATCTAATGAGTTCAGCCTTTTTCAATTGATTTCATTGGTCGTTCTTATGTTGTACTCTTTCACCACTGTTCCAGGTTAGGAGGAGGGTTTTGAATCCCGCTTACATGTTTAACCCCACTCTATTCTGTATGTATGTGTCTGTCCCAAGTCAGAAGCCTGTAATTCAGTGGTTGTCGTTTGTTGATGTGTTACATATTTGTTTTTCGTTCAGTTTTGTACATTAATTATGCCGTTAGTTTTCTTGTTTGAATTGCTTTACATTTGTCATTTCGGTGCCTATCATAGCTGACTCTGCGGTATGGGCTTTCATTGTTGAAGGCTGTACGTTGATCTATATAGTTATCAAAGGTACCAGGATTATAATTTAGTACACCAGACGCGCGTTTTGTCTACATAAGACTCATCAGTGACGCTCATATCAAAATATTCATGAAGCCAAACAAGTACAAAGTTGAAGAGCATTGTGGATCAAAAATTCCAAAAAGTTGTGCCAAATACGGCTAAGGTAATCTATGCCTGGGATAAGAAGATCCTTAGTTTTTCGAAAAATTCAAGGTTTAGTAAACAGGAAATTCATACAAATGACCACATTATTGATATTCATGTCAACACCGAAGTGTTGACTACTGGGCTGGCGATACCCTCGGAGACGAAACGTCCTCCAGCAGTGGCATCGACCCAGTGGTGTAAATAGTTATCAAAGGTACCAGGATTATAATTAAGTACGCCAGACTCGCGTTTCGTCTACATAAGACTCATCAGTGACGCTCATATCAAAATATTTATGAAGCCAAACAAGTACAAAGTTAAAGAGCATCGTGAATAAAAAATTCCTAAAAGTTGTGCCAAATACGGCTAAGGTAATCTATGCCTGGGATAAGAAAATCCTTAGTTTTTCGAAAAATTCAAAGTTTCAACACCGAATAAAATTGAGAAAGGAAATGGTGAATATGTCAAAGCGACAACCACCCGACCATAGAGCAAACAACAACCGAAGGCAACCAATGGGTCTTCAATGTAGCGAGAATTCCCGCACCCGTAGGTGTCCTTCAGCTGGCCCCTAAAATATGCATAATAGTACAGTGATAATGGACGTCATACTAAACTCCGAATTATACACAAGAAACTAAAATTTAAAATCATACAAGACTAACAAAGGCCAGAGGCTCCTGACTTGGGACAGGCGCAAAATTGCGGCGGGGTTAAACATGTTTATGAGATCTCAACCCTCCCCCTATACCTCTAGCCAATGTAGAAAAGTAAAAGAATAACAATACGCACATTAAAATTCAGTTCAAGAGAAGTCCGAGTCTGATGTCAAAAGATGTAACAAAAGAAAATAAATAAAATGACAATAATACATAAATAACAACAGACTACTGGCAGTTAACTGACATGCCAGCTCCAGATCTCAATTAAACTGATTGAAAGATTATGTCTTCATCATATGAATATCAGGTACAATCCCTCCCGTTAGGGGTTTAGTATCATACTATCATAAAATATATGAGAAGAACATAACCCGTGTCATGCCAACAACTGTTTTTTTTTTTTTTTTTTTTTTTTTTTTTTTTTAGAAATAAATGTGTTTAGTTCCGATGCAAAGACCCTATCAGTGAATCAATGTTAAAGCCAAAATATGCAATCTTTAATGACCTGACAACAGTATCGTAACTATATCCCCTTTTAATCAGTCTATTTAAAGGTTTTGTTAGTTTCTGAGGAGAATACTGGCATTTTTGTGCTTTATAAAGAATATTTCCATAAAATTTTGGATGTGAAATACCTGAACGTATAAGATGTCTGCATGTTGAGTTATATTTACGAATTATTTCCTTATACCGGTGATAAAATTTAGTAAATGTTTTGACCAGTTTGTGATATCGAAAACCCTGGTGTAATAATTTTTCAGTAATACATAAATTTCTCTCGCTAAAATCTAATACATTGTTACATACACGAGCGAATCGTACAAGTTGAGATATATAAACACCATAAGATGGTGACAAGGGAACGTCACCATCTAAAAATGGATAATTAACAATAGGAAATGAAAAATCATCTCTTTTATCATAAATTTTTGTATTAAGCTTCCCGTTTATGATATAGATATCAAGATCGAGGAAAGGGCAGTGGTCATTGTTATCATTAGCTTTATTTAAAGTAAGTTCTACAGGATAAATTTCTTTAGTATACATACTGAAGTCGTCATTATTTAGAGCCAATATATCATCCAAATATCTAAAAGTATTGTTAAATTTTTGTATCAAATGTTGTTTTGATGGGTCTTTGCTAATTTTAGTCATAAATTGTAACTCATAACAATACAAAAACAGGTCCGCAATAAGTGGTGCACAGTTAGTCCCCATTGGAATTCCAATAACTTGACGATATACGGAATCTCCAAAGCGAACAAAAATGTTATCAAGTAAAAATTCAAGTGCATAAATAGTATCAAAGCATGTCCAATTGACATAGTTCTTTTGTTTATTGCTACTAAAAAATGATCTAAAAGAGTTTGAACATATGTACTCGCATTCCGACTTTTTAAATGCCCAGTTAATTAGGGATGTGAATTTTTTCTTAATAAGAATATGAGGCAAAGTGGTATATAGGGTAGAAAAATCAAAACTTTGAACAGATTCAAAATCACCAATATATGCATGCAATTTATCAAGTACTTCCAACGAGTTTTTGACACTCCAAAAGTAATTAATTCCACTATTTTCAAAGGCCTTATTTGAACAATTTATTATCAGGTTTTTTATTGTACCAAGTGTACTAGTAAGTAAAACAGACAATTTAGTAGTTGAACAATGGCTGGAAGATGAAATAAATCTATATTTGTAAGGTTTTTTGTGCAGCTTCGGAAGCCAGTACATAGTTGGGACTTTCATTGTGTTTGGTTCTGCTTGTAAAGAAGTAGCTTAAAGTTTATGTTTGTTACAGATGTCGTTTTCTGAAAATGAAGTCAGTTGGAATGTTTGTGAATTCGTGATTTCCTTTTGCAGAACCTCTATATAAAATTTACGTCAAACAATAATGATATTATTAGCAGCTTTATCAGCCGGGACAAAAACAAATTCCTTGGCTAGTTCTGTTAGTTTATTTTTGATACGCGAAATAGGGTTTTTATAGTTTTTGTTGAGGGTAAAATGTTCTTTAAAATGTTGTATTCGAATATCAACTATCTTCATTACTGAATTAATAAAAGAGTCCAAAGATTTTTTGTCAGCTTTTTCCCGTTTTACCCATTTCAAACAGTAGGCGCGGAGTGAGTCGTTGATGATATTACGACACTCATTCCAGTTAATAGTTGACGGGGGACGATATTTAGGTCCTTTACTGAGGAATGATTTTAACTCTCGGTCGCGAACGATGTTAAGGTCTCCTGTTATAACATGGGAAATTGGTCCATAGGTGTATTCTGAATTACTGCAATTACACGACATAGGTGTATTTTCAGTGATATTTACATCTTTACACAATTGGCTATAATTAAACACATATTTTCGGGTAGATTTCTTGTAAATATAACAAATGAGAGGGAGTTCAGTATTATCAAAATATCCAGGAATTTGGTCTTTAACAGAATGGTCGTTAAAAATACCGGCAATATTTACAAAATCAAAACCTTTATTGACATACTTTATTTTAATAAAATGTTTTTTATGATCTTCAGGGCGATCAATTTTTGGAAACAGTTTAGAATAACAATATGCCATTATAATTTGGACAATTTCATACTTAAGACTGTAATATGAAATTGTGTTGCAATCCTCTAAAATTTTATTTAATTTATTTATAGGTAAAGAACAAAGCTTGGTTAACAGATAATGTCTGCCGTTGTTTTTTGAAATGGAAATTAGGTCCGAAATATTTGTATGGTTGGTCCGAAATTTTCTTTGATTGCGATTTTTTCTGCGTCCATGAGAACGATTTTTACGAACAGTTTTAGAAACTATATCCAAAATGTTAACAGAATCGGTTCTTTATATATTGCCAATTCCCATGATATTATCATTAAGACCGAGAGGGTAGACTGTCTGTAATTTTTTAATCCAATTTAATTCATTTATTTTTCGTGATCGTACAAACTTGGAATGAGATTCACCAGGCTGCTTATTTACTACTTCTAAAGGTTGAACTGTTAAATATTTAATAGGATGACTGTGCTTCTTAAGATGTTGATAAATGATACTTTTGAATTTATTGGGTCTTTTAAAACGATACAGGTGTTCTTGCGTGCGGTTAGATAAATATCGCCCAGTTTCACCTACGTACTGAATACCGCATCCCGGTTTGTTTCATGTGAGTAAATAAATAATACTGTTTGTTTTTCAAGTAATATCAGTTTCAAAATTTAGAGAAAATGTGCGACCATTAAATGTGGACCTTACTGTATTGTTGGTGGAAAGACGGGACAAGTAAGTCATTTTTTGGCATGACACTTATCGATAGAAGGGTAACCACGATTTTTATTGTTAAAAACGTCAGCTATAGTAGTATTTTTAGATAAGCGATTCTGAAGATTGAGACGTGTAGATACCCTTTGAACGAGTTTAGTATTTAATATTTTTCCATTTCTAAGTTGAATAGTTGACTACTGGTCTATATTTGTTAATTTCGTTGTTATCTGGTATCTTGTGGAAAGTTTTCTCATTGGCAATCATACCACATCTTCTTTTTAATATATGACAACACCATAGAAAAACTGTATAATAGCTGAACAAAACGAACCCGCATAATAAATCCGGGTTGATATCAGGTGATACATATAGATTATCGTTTTTCTACATATTGACATCGTAAAATATCAGCCGCGAGCGACAAGGCTGATATTTTACGATATCTGTACGAAGAAAATCCGATACTTTGCTTGTCGTTCTTTTAATTGTCTTTTCCCTCTTCCTACGACAGATTTACGCTTGACGAAAGCAAGCGTGATAACGTCTCCTCTCGCATTGTGACCTCGCTGATAACTACTCCTCTCACATTGTGACGCCGATGATAAAGCCTGGTTTCGTTTTGAAGCCTTGATACGAGAATTAAAGAGCGACAGAGCAGGATGATATAGGCGTATGGCAGGACGATAAGGAAGGTTACGCAGATCCTGTGCCACGTGTGACACTCAGTATGTCACTCATACAAATACAAACCCGTCGATTATTCAGAAGCGGTTGGTTATCACAATCGAGAAATAAGGTCAGAATTGTGGTTAAGACCAAGCTTGTCATAAATAGAGGATTACATATTACAAGGAAGCTATTTAACCAAGTGTTCCAATTAATGAAATGAATGAATGAACCACCTCTTTGTAAATTTTACCAACACAATCAATGATTGACCGTTATTGAATATCTTATTCATAGATAACAAAAAGATATGTTCATATTGTCCTGTCTACAATCACGTCCCAATTTCTCCGAATTCGACTGAATTGCTTATCCTTCCGGAGCACTTAATAGCGCCCACAGTGGTTGGTTGGGCGAGTGTCGTCTTTAGTGTATATGTAGTGGTTTGTTTACTGATGTTTGTCTGCTAGAATGCTGCTACATAGAAATGGAACGTTCACAAGTGGGCTGCTTAAATCATCCCTTTTGTCCTTTTTTTTAATTGACCCTCATTGTCAATGTCTGCGTATAGGACTTTATATGATGTAGTTCTAAATGGAGCTGTTGTATTCTTATTTCAAGTTCGAATAAATATATGTCATTACCAAAGTCCCCAAACTTTGATTTTTTTTAGTGGGAATCACCTGTATGAGGTCAATTTTACATCAAGGAACAAGAGGAGGATCACAGCTGGTTCCCCATGTGAAATTTGATTGTTTGTTGAGAAAAAAAATATTGAATATGTGGTAGATCAGCATTTTGGTATTGTCAGTCTCAATGGAGACCAACAGGATTTTCAAACCAATCAAAACTCCATTGCCAAGGTTATTTTATCAAAGAACTATTTATCCGCCTAGAGGAAGACACTTGTGTCTATGTTGGATTTCTTTTAAACGACGTAACGCATGACCAATTCTTTCATTTTTTTAAAGTTTTAAATAGGGAATAACTGTGTAAAAGTAAAACAAGTCAAACCGACATATCTTAGTTTAAATATGATTGCGAAATAAAAGAGTCGTAGATTGTATTAAATCTCAGATCTTTGAATATGTTAGGTATTC
This sequence comes from Mytilus edulis, assembly GCF_963676685.1. NCBI lineage: Eukaryota > Metazoa > Mollusca > Bivalvia > Mytilida > Mytilidae > Mytilus > Mytilus edulis. The sequence continues at coordinate 16,875,378 of NC_092348.1, read as the reverse complement.
ACACCTGATTCACTATCACATGCAGTTTTACAATAAATTTGAAGCCCAAATTGATTATAAAACTAAATAATTTTGAAATAGGTTTCGAAGAGCAGTATGCAGACCCAGCAGTATAACGTCGTTATTTATATTTCTCTATTTTCTGTGCTCTTTTCACATTTCCTGACCGGTGAAAAATCTGTTCTCAGTGAATGATAGGTTAAAATTTATTTGTGACGTTAAATGTTCTTGTTTTATTCTGAATCAACTCTCAGCATTAAAATTTTTAATTATTTAAAAAGCTCGGCAAGGCTCGCGCTTTAAATATTAAAATTTAACTGTCTCGAGTGTAGAAATATCGTAATACACTTGTTGCAGTTGTGGAATCTATATATCTTATACAGGGAAAGAAGGTTCCAGTTCTTCATCTTTGGTTGAAATTCAAACAGAACATAGAACAGAACTTTCATGGTTATACATGATTTCATCTTTGGAGTAATATTGAGTTCCCTTTGGATATTGTTATTCGTAACTTTTCATTCATGTCTTTCCTTTGACTGGAAGTGATGCTTAAGTCTGCCAATTTAATTTTATAATGCATGCACTAATGTTCTTAAAGCTTTCTACATTGGTTAGAGGTATAGGGGAGAGGGTTGAGATCTCACAAACATGTTTAACCCCGCCGCATTTTTGCGCCTGTCCCAAGTCAGGAGCCTCTGGCCTTTGTTAGTCTTGTATTATTTTAATTTTAGTTTCTTGTGTACAATTTGGAAATTAGTATGGCGTTCATTATCACTGGACTAGTATATATTTGTTTCGGGGCCAGCTGAAGGACGCCTCCGGGTGCGGGAATTTCTCGCTACATTGAAGACCTGTTGGTGACCCTCTGTTGTTGTTTTTTATTTGGTCGGGTTGTTGTCTCTTTGACACATTCCCCATTTCCATTCTCAATTTTATGAAAGGTACACAATAGTCAACGATGAATGAAAAAGGCAGACCTTGAAGAAGGTTTATTATTTATATATTTTACACTGTTTTTGAGTGTGTGTGTTTGTTGATTTTTAAATATTTTTTTTCTTCTAGCATCGAATTTGCAAAGTATTCTCCTTTGCATCATTCTGTATGACAAGGAATATACAATGGTTATGAACCTTTCCAGCATAATTTATGATTTCTGTTATTCTTTGAGGCAGGCGTCAGACCATCTATTGACTTTCTCCATTTGAAACGTAACAGTAAAAGTAGCCTTTCCCTGGACAAAATGCTGCGTTTTATGTCATTGTTAACTTAAAGTAACAACTTTGCAGAATTGAAACTTTAGGTAAAAGGGAAACATAAATAGATACAAGAAGATGTGGTATGAGTGCAAATAGGACAACTCTCTCGTCCAAGTAACGAGTTAATCATCATAGGTCAAAGTACGGTCTTCAAAACGGAGCCGGACTCACATCAAACAGCAAGCTTTAAAGGACCCCCTAAATGACATGAGTAGAGCCATTCAAACGGGAAACACTTGTTAATGCAGTCACAAAATCGAAGTTAATCCATGTTGATCTCTGGATATTGTTTTGTTGATTTTGTCGTTATGTTTCTGTTTCATTGATGAATATCCAAATTCTTTTTTCTTTTCTTATATCACTGTTCGTAGATATGATAACGTTCATGTTTTATTGGGCTAACAAAAATTTTCTAGAATTTTCAATTTGTTTTTTTAATAAATCAAAACATAAATAAAAATTATAACTATTTAACTATGAACATATACTGTTCTACATTATGTCGATACTTTTTTGCTTGCACTGCACAATGTCATGTTCCTATCCGACTGCTTATGACGTCCGTGCCCTTTATTTATTGGATATGTTGAGTGTGAACTGATTAATATTGTACAGTAGTCTTGGATAAATAACGATTCTTGTTTTCGCCTTTGAACTAGCTTTCAGTAACTGCGAGTACTTTTGATCTGATGAGTCAAGCCTTTTTTAAATGAGTGTGATGGTTTGCACTGAGGTTGTACTGTTTTGCCACTGTCCTATGTCAAAATGATGTTTCGGCGCACTCAAAATATTTACTAGTATCCCGCCACATTCTGTATGTTTTGTCAGTAGACTGATATTCAATATTTGCCGTTTGTTGCTGTGTATCATAATTGTTATTCGTTTATAATTCTGTACATAATCAGGTCGCTGCTTTTCCCCGTATGATTTGTAATACATGTGTTTGTTATTCATTCTGAGTCTTCTGTAGTTCTATACAGTATGTTTTGCTCATAATTGAAGATCTTCTGGTAACTGGTCTCAGATAGAAAATTCATTGGCAATTATAATATAATATTTTTATATAGATTTTTATTTTGATTAGATGGTGATTCCAATTACTATTGTGTTTGCGTTATGACAACGCCTTACTCCATTTCATCAATTGAACAATGACGTTCAGGAACTTAATCTATCAGATGTATACTGATTGATACTGTAGTCTGGGAGATCATGTTTTTATTATAATTTGTAATTGGCTTTGAAGTAGCTTTCATTAAGTGCGAGTACTCGTGTATTAGTGCTTTGAGTCTAAGGTTTTTTATGTCCGTTGTTTTATGCTAATACGGTGTTTTGAGTTAGACAAGTTGCAATGAATTTTGATAGTGTATTCTTATTGAATGGTGTTACACCACTGTCTCAGATAACCCCGCCAACTTCTTTATTTCCCTTTTCCAAGTTCACAGCCAGTTATTAAAACTGTAATGAGGATTCTGTCTGTCATTTTGTTTTTTCTAATATTTTTTTTCATAAAACAGTCCGTTAGTATCTTGTTGATCGTTCGGTCAAACTTATACGTACCGGTTTTCTTGTTTCAACCGGAAGTCTAACAAATTATGTTGTGGAAACTAAATATAGATATCAGAAGATGTGGTATGAATGCCAATGAGACAACTCTCCATCCAAATAACAATTTATAAAAGTAAACCATAATAGGTCAAGGTATGGCCTTCAACACGGAGCCTTGGCCCGCACCGAACAGCAAGATATAAAGGGCCCAAAATATTAGTAATGTAAAACCATTTAAACGCGAAAAACAACAATGTAGTCTATATAAAAATTAGACATGGAAATTCAAGAATGAATGAAGAACTATAAATTGTTTATAAACGTTTCTAAATCAAAGTAAAACGTGACTATGTTCATGTTATTCCTGTTTTTACCATCGTCAGGAAGTATAACAGACAATATATTGGGTAAGGTTGAGATTTCCTAAATTATATAAAGACATGGCTTCCTTCTTGCAAAGTTACGCAATTTTCTTTGGAAATAAAAATATGATATTTATGCCATGTTCAATACTTTTATTATAATGTATCAGTATAAAATGTAACATTTTGATCATCAAATATCAAATAATACAAAATCCTGGTCAAAATGATGAAAACAATATATACACATGTGTTGGTTGTATAACAACCAAATATAAAATGTATAAAAATCTAAATATTAAATAAAATTATTTCAATTTTAACATAAATTAAAATTAATCACAAACGATAACAAACTGAGATAGTAAAGTTGTTCTGTTTTGTCGAATATTGCTATTTCTAAAAGGCACTAATTATATCTCTTTAAGATTTGCTATAAATTCTAATTGAAACACAGTCGGACACTGTTCTCTCATATATTAAAAATGGCTATATATTGGAGATTATTTCCTCTAGATTGTAATTTTAGAATCATTCTTTCATTGTCTTTCACTCGTCCTGCATATTTATGTATTATTTGTATCCAAGGCATAACTTATTTTTACGTTTTGTAAATAAAATAACGTCACTTCACACGTACCATGTATATATATTTTGTGTTATAACAATTAGGTAGCTAATATCACATTTCCACCATCTGAACTTTTTAATGATTATCTGTCCATAACATCTGGCGTATATTTCTATCTCTGATTTATATACTGCATCTGACATGTAATTACTGTTAGTGTGATTTATAATATCATTGTATTCATTTCATTTCAACTACATATTCTAAAATAGAATGAACCTTTATAAGTCAGTACTTCTACAAGTAGAGTACAAAAGGTACACATTTGTCTTGAAACACTTCCTTCTGGTCCCCTCTCATTAACGAAATTAGCATATAAATGCAGGAAAGAGGGTTTCCGAGGAAGTTTTGCTCTTTTGTCAATATTTTCTATATACTTTGATTGCTTTTATAGAGCAGCATAAAAATGATAAAGTAAAATAACTTGTAAATATCTTTCATGAAAGTCATGAGACAAGCATGTCAAGCCAAAGACACTAGCACAAACATGTTCATTCTGTAAAACAAAACTAAAAATAAAAGTGAACACAAGTCAATTGATAATGACATGAACATTGTATATAGTTATAAAAGAGAATGTGCCAATGAGGCAACTCGCGATCCAAGTCATAATGATTTTAAAGTAAAAAGTTTAGGTAAAAGTACGGCCTTCAACACGAGCATTGGCTCACACCACACATCAAGTTATGAAGCTCTAAAATTACTGTTACAGTGTACATTTGTTTACGCCAATTGTTCATTTTTTTCTAATTTATTTTTTTACGTGTGTTATTACACATGACTGTTTCACTCTCTCCTAAATAAAAAGCAGTTCGATAAAACATCTTTACTGAAATCAATATCACACTGTGCCTTTGTTACACAATTTCTGTCTTGAAAATACGTACTCATACTAGCCTAACATCTTAACTATGCATAATCACATTTGATCCACATCAGAGCGCAAATACGTCATCACTATTCACCTTGACTTTGTGTTTAAGATGGAATAATCTATTAAGTAATTCAATAGATCCTCTTTTTAATCCCTGTTTTGTCGATAATTCACAACTCTCCTTAATTTCCGGTTGTAGTTTAATTTTTATTTGCTTCAAAATTCCCAGCAGAAGTTTGTCAACCTTTATATTCAAAGTAGCTGATGTCTCTATATATTTACAATTAAACTTCGATGCTAAATGTCTGGCCTCTGAAATAAAAGTAAAATACTTTGAAAGAAGGTATTAACACATGATAGCTATTAATTGTAAAGATATATTAAGCCTTTTTCCCTTAAAGTCCTTAAATAAAAAATAATTTCTAGTATCAAACCTTTACATAAATCGAGTTACTACTTAGAGTCTGAGACCTATACTTAAAGAAAGAAACTGTATTCGTTAATTTACTTTTATTTTCATTTTCAAGTCATTGTTTAAGGTAATCAAGTGTTCAGAGAATTCTTCGATAATTTCAATTAAATGTATACATATACTTTTTGAAGCAAGCAATATGATAAACAATCAAGTCTTCGTGTAAATTGAATGAGTGATATTATAAAATTGTAAAATGTCCATACCTTCTTTTGTTATTTGTCTTTTTCTCACAAGATCTACTTTGTTAGCTACCAAGATAATCGGTCTGTCACTAAACTGTTCGTTGCGAATACATTGTAGGAACCTACAAGCAATGTCGTAACTGAACTTTTCATAAACAGAAAACACAACAATGTAGGCATCAACTGGGTACATCTGATCCTGTAAACAAACGAAACAAAATATGTTTGACGACAGGTTACATTGTAAGTGTAATTTTCTCTTGAAATAAGGATTGTACAAACCGTTTTGATAAAAAAAAAAATAACAATCGACGGTCTGAAACCTTGTGAAAAATACCTGTTCATTCTATTCTGTTTAATTCTTTAAAGGAAAACCTGGGTGAAGGTCGACTTTCTCTTAAATCAGAGTAAACAAATTTGGTTGAAGAAGTTATGCTTTTAATGCAATTACGGATATAGTCAAAAACCAAACATTCAGGAACATAAATTCTAAAACCAGACTTCTAAATTGATATTTTTCTTATTTATTTTTTATAACTGTTGATGTGCATGTCCTTTGGTTTTTGAGTCTTTGTTTACTACTTGGTTTTGATTGTTATTGTCTTACTAAGAAGATTTCTTCTTTTATAAATTATAATAGAAACTTGCTTATATATTAATTATTATTATTAATAACCATGTTTAATAAATAAAATATCTACAAATGCTGTGGATGAATGTGATGTTGGGAGATAAAGATTTAATATTTTCTCACTGGACATGTCTCTGTGCACCTAATTAAATGACAAATATCGTACCTCGTCTTCTGAAAAATCCACAAATTCCAGAGTTGATTCTTCGTTGTCTATTACTACAGTCACAAATCGGTCATCGTCATCTCCTGGAAAGAATTGTTTGAAATATTATCAACTGTATCACTTTATATACACAATAATATATAACAAAACATGCAAAACAAATTAACACAATACTTGTTTTACCGACAATTTGAAATCAAACACACACCCATAATAGATACATAAATGGTCTGTTAAGCTATAATGTTTAGTCTGTATATATATATATATATATACCAATAATTGATTAACTTTTTTTTTATTTCGGTTGTTTGTGATAAATTTAGTGACTGAAGTGCTTTTGAAATTTATAATATTAAGTGTCTTTTAATTTCTTAAAATGTGAAGATTATTAGATAGAAAAAAGCTATGCTTACCATCTGTATTCATCACATCTGAGCTCATAAATTTGTTTATCAATGTTCTTTTTCCTACAGCGTCAGCGCCGATGACGCACACACGATAATATCCAGGTAAACAAGTTGAAAAACAACCACAGCAAATAGCACTGTCTTCTGAGGTTTCACTTGAAAGTCTCCTTCTATCAAGGTCTTTGGGAATGTCTAATCTTGTATAGCTGTCCCGTTTGTCTTCGGTCTCTACAATTTCTCCCGCTATAAATTTTGTGGACCGAAATCGTCGTATAGGTCTCCTTTTTTCATTTAAGATGTCATCACATGAACTGGATAGCTTTGAGAATATAGGAACCGGCAGACTGTTTCTTCTGTTTTCCTCGTCTATAAATTGTTCCGATTTTAACTTCCTTTTTAATGAACCAGCTGGTGAATTAGGTTCAGATCTTGATTTTAATCTCGATCTTTGCAAACATGATTTAACTTGAGATACCGACTCCTGAAAAAGCTCATCAAATTGAGACGAGTCAATCATGTTTGTTTCTGTCTATCTTTGTAACTAAATGTAGCTCAGTACCTTAATTGACTTTGTTCCTTGCAACCTTAACAATCACGTCACAATCGATTTTTATGAAGCAGTTTCTCTTCTTATACCACATTGTATTGAAATCCTGTTCACACGTGGGCTTCTCAATAACTAAGTGTCAATCATTGTAATACGTCTTCTCGTTCATTGACAAGACTCTATAACATTTAGGTTCATTGGCATATCGATAAAAGCAAAATCTGATTCATTAAGATGGAAATAACCGATCGAAAATATCTTACAAGGCATAAAAGGTTAGAAATTGACATTTATTGTAATAAATTGTTTTATATTAATTCTAGAAGTGAAAAATGATAAATGTGTTGATTTTGTTTGTAAAATTATATTAGGAACGTTGTTTTTCAATAAAGAGAAAAAAATATTATTGAAAGATGTAACACTATATAGCTTTTGTGTGTAATTATAAACAATGCGATGAAAAATAAACGTAAAATTTCTATAAACAAACTTGTTCATTAAGCTTGCAGCCTTCCAATTGATAATTTGACGCTACGTGTATGACATATCGTGTTTGCACTTCATATATTGCCGTTAGGGAAAACGTAGTCAAATCAAACTAGACTTATAAAAGAGGGACGAAAGATACCAAAGGGACAGTCAAACTCACAAATCTAAAACAAACCGACAACGCCATGGCTAAAAATGAAAACGACAAACAGAAAAACAATAGCACACATGACACAACATAAAAAACTAAAGAATAAACAACACGAACCCCACCAAAAACTAGGGGTGATCTCAGGTGCTCCGGAAGGGTAGGCAGATCCTGCTCCACATGTGGCACCCGTCGTGTTGCTTATATGATTACAAATCCGGTAAATAGTCTAATTTGGTAGGTCACATTCATGAAAGGGAAGGGGATTGTAGTTACGACGTAAGGAACATATCCGATGTCATTTGTGAAACGGTTATTCCAAAACGGTCAACCAACTCGTGATGGCGTCCTGTAAAATTTACGAAGGGATGATTTCAACTTCACCATTTGGAACTCTTGGTTTAATAACTTCATTGTGAGCAGCAAACTTCTATCAAGAAAATCATGATAGGAAATGCAAGCACGGGAATATCGTATCAATTGGGAGATATATACCCCGTATGCAGGTGCTGCCGGAATGTTGCTACTTAGAAATAGAAAGTTCACAATTGGAAAGCTGAAATTATCTCTTTTGTCGTAAAGTTTTGTTTTCAACCGACCCTCATTGTCAATTTCTAGATGTAAGTCAAGATATTGTAGCAAGGTACCCCCACCCTTTTTATTTTTGGTAAGAACACCCCTCCCCCTCTTTTGTTTTTGTAAACAGCAAAGAGTATTTAATTTGTAGGTTTATGTTTTGAACATGTTCAACAATTTCTATTTATAGCTTGGGGTTCTCACATATTGCTTCTAAGACTTTCTGGGTATAATAACTGTGTATAACTATAGTAGTCAGGGTATGCTTTTAGAATATTGATGTAGTTTTACCTGAAATATGTTTTTCAGGCCGTCTATATATTTTGAGATTTTTCCCTCGTTGTAAAAGTTGCAGAAGACGTTCATTCACATGGACTTTTAGTAATAATTGGGCCATGTCAGCTAAAATTACTTACACAAGTATTTTCCTGAAGTCGAATTGACTTTCAGAATTCATATCAGATCAGTGAGAAGTTGTAAATTACGGCTTAATCTGTCAAACATCGTGTCACTGCAACTTCTGCCATCCTCGCAATCCGCCATTGTTAACAAGTACGGTCTGCGATTCGATTGGCTGGGAAAACTAAAATTCTTTATTTTTATTCTTTTATTAAAATAACTTTGTACAATATACCATTATTATGTACATACAAGAATATATATGTGAAACTTATTTTAAAATATGTTTTAATAATCAAATGTTCGATTCTGCTGTGTCAGTAGCACTGTAGCACACTAGCGCACATTTGAACTCTCGTAAGGTCAACGGTGTACTTGTGCAGATGATTTGATTGGTTATCGATCTGCAAATGCACAGTTGACCAAAAAGGGGTGAAATGTGCGGCGCGGGTAGTATAAAAAGGGCCCGAAAACGCTACTTCTACGTCACTTTTCCCATTTTGGAAGGAAGGACTCTGTCAAATTTATTCCAAAGAAAAGTAAGACCAGTTATTTTATATAGAAAATATTTAACGTTAACGTTTATCTCTTATAGGAAACGTTATTTTATTCCTTTTTGGAACTTTTAAATGAAAAGTGCATTAATAAAAATGCTTTACTAAATTTAGATATTCTATTTGGAAATTATAAAAATGTTTAAATTCACGTTCACGGCAAGGAACAATTATTTAGAAAAGTAATAAAAACTTTTAGAAAAGTTGTTTAACAGAGTCCTGTAAAATTTAAACTTTAGAACAAATAAATAAAGATTCAGAGTCAGAAAGATTATTATTTATTTAAGTAAAAGGGTATCTGAGTTTACCATTCTCATTCTTTAAGATCTCAAGACTTTAGTATTTTAAGAATGTCTCTTTATGAGAAATAAGCCTTTATCATTAATTTGAATAAATCTGTAACCAGTAGGTTTTAATGAATTTAGGCACACATTACTAGTAAAGTCTCTAGTGTAGTGCATTATTATTGTAGCATAATGAATAAACGTATGTTGTAGTAAGATACATAAGCTAGTATGCTCTAGCTGCATTTCTGATCATATAAGGTTAACTTTATTAACAAGGTATTTAATAATTAAACACATATATTAGAATTCTATCAAAATTCATTCTATTCACCATTCTGAAAAAGAACATTATTTAAGTTTTCTATACATAGAAGATTGACAGTGTAAACTGGTTAAACATTACATCGTATGTGTTTAGATTCTAAACACTTAGGGAAATACTCAGATACACCTTTATTATTAGTATAGTTATAATAACCTGTACAGTTTGCTTATAGGTTATTTTGTGACCCGTTACTAGTAAGTTTCTAGTACCCTTGTCCTCTATTTTTGACTTTCAGTATTTGTAAAGACTTCCAATATACGTTACTGGTAATGTCTCCAGTATGAATGTTATTCAAAATTACCCCTTTTAGTGACCAAACACCTTAGCAAACTGTACCTTGTATTTATATGTATATATATGTATAGTAATCTCAGTATCTGTGCATCTGGAGAAAAACTAAATATTTTACTTAAGATAGCTCATGAAATAGCTTTGGTACAGTCAAGCTAGCATTTTAATGTTTGTAAAATTGAGTAATATATTGAATTCTTGAATGAACATTCTGCCTTAGCAAAATGTTGAAATAAAGTATTGAAACTTGAAACGTATCCATTTCTATTAACATAGACTTATATAGACAGCAGACCTAGATTATATTATTTTTCGGTGTTCATTAATTATTTGGTCAGTGGTTCTTTTGGTCAGTTCTGGAATAGTTTCATGGTCTAATAGTGTTTGGAGATTTTGGTGGTCATTGATACCCTCTATCATCAAAACCCCTTTGCGCGCTACAATATGAATAAAATTGAGAATGGAAATGGGGAATGTGTCAAAGAGACAACAACCCGCCCAAATAAAAAACAACAGCAGAGGGTCACCAACAGGTCTTCAATGTAGCGAGAAATTCCCGAACCCGGAGGCGTCCTTTAGCTGGCCCCTCAACAAATATATACTAGTCCAGTGATAATGAACGCCATACTAATTTCCAAATTGTACACAAGAAACTAAAATTAAAATAATACAAGACTAACAAAGGCCAGAGGCTCCTGACTTGGGACAGGCGCAAAAATGCGGCGGGGTTAAACATGTTTGTGAGATCTCAACCCTCCCCCTATACCTCTAACCAATGTAGTAAAGTAAACGCATAACAATACGCACATTAAAATTCAGTTCGAGAGAAATCCGAGTCTGATGTCAGAAGATGTAACCAAAGAAAATAAACAAAATGACAATAATACATAAATAACAACAGACTACTAGCAGTTAACTGACATGCCAGCTCCAGACTTCAACTAAACTGACTGAAAGATTATGATTTCATCATATGAACATCAGGCACAATCCTTCCCGTTAGGGGTTTAGTATCATACCATCATAACATATATGAGAAGAACATAACCCGTGTCATGCCAACAACTGTTTTTAGAATAAATGTGTTTAGTTCCGATGCAAAGACCTTATCAGTGACTCAATATAAAGCCAAAATATGCAATCTTTAATGACTTGACAACAGTATCGTAATTATATCCCTTCTTAATAAGTCTATTCAAAGGTTTTGTAAGTTTCTGAGGTGAATACTGACACCTTTGTGCTTTATAAAGAATATTACCATAAAAAATTGAATGTGAAATACCTGAACGTATTAAAAGTCTGCATGTTGAGCTATATTTTATAAAGAATATTACCATAAAAAATTGGATGTGAAATACCTGAACGTATTAAAAGTCTGCATGTTGAGCTATATTTTATAAAGAATATTACCATAAAAAATTGGATGTGAAATACCTGAACGTATTAAAAGTCTGCCGACTTAACTGTATCTGTAGTATCCTTTATCTCTAGTTCGACGGGATATCCTTTATCTCTAGTTCGACGGGATAGATGCGTTCCACATAGTCACCAAATTTTGAATTGTTTAGTGAAAGAACATCATCTATATAGCGGAAAGTAGAGTTAAAGGATATTGCTAACTTCTTATCTTTCTTCCTAAGAAGTTCCTGTATGAACTCAGCCTCATAATAATAATAAAAAACAAGTCGGCAAGTAGAGGGGCACAGTTTGTTCCCATTGGAATGCCGACAGTTTGTTGAAAAACACGTCATCCGAACGTAACAAATATGTTGTTAATCAAGAAATCAAGCATCCTGATAATGTCAGTTTCAGAGAATTTGTTGTTTGAATCAGAGTGGCCATTCTTTTTTATGAAGCAAAGTAATACCAACTCTTTCAATTTGTCTTTTAGTTTGGAATGTGGAATACTTGTTTAAAGAGTAGAAAAGTCAAATGTTTTAATTCTGTTACAAGATGAAAGAGAGTAAGATTGTATGTACTCTAAAAGATCTTTGGAATTTTTAAGTATCCACATCTGATTCACTCCACCTCTAGAATAGGCAGTTTCACAATAACTTTGAAGCCCGTCTTTGATTGCTGATAAAATAGATGTTAATAATTTAGAAAGAGGTTTCGTGGAGCACTTGGAAGACCCAGCAATATACCGTTGTTTGTAAGGACACTTATGTAGTTTAGGTATACAATACAGTGATGGAAGATCCAGTTCTTCATCTTTGGATGAAATTTCAAAAGAACATAGAACAGACCTATGATTATCTAGGATTTCCTCTTTGGCAAGTGTCGTGAGGGTATATGTTGAGTTTCCAAGTGAATTGTCAATACCTAATTCGTTTATCAAGGAGTTAATGTAATGACGTTTACACACAAAAACGATGTTATTTGGGGCTATATCTGCGGGGACAACAACATATTTTTCATGGAGGTCGGATAGGTGTTTTGCAACATTTGGGTCTTTAAAGATTGACGTAGCATGGACCCATTCAGTTTCTTAATTCTGATTTGTATCAACGACCTCACTGCCTTAATCCATTCGGAAAGAGTGTCTACCTACGTCTTCCTTCTCGCGCTTAGCCCATTGTCTGGCATAATCCTCGACTGAATCCATCAAAATTTTAAAGTTGTATTTCCAATTGATGGATTTAGGCTCACGATATTTCGAACCTTTCGATAACACATTTCGTAGAGAAGTGTTATTAACAATGCTAAGGTCACCGGTAATAACGTGGCCGGCAGGATTATATGTGAATTGGGAACTAGCACAAGTGCAATCAGGAGGTTTAGACATGAAGTCGTCAATATCGAGATCCTGCAAAACGCGTTTGTAATTGAAAATTTTAGTTGCAATAGGTTTGGTATAGGTATAAGAAATTATTGGTACAGACTGGTCTTTGAAATAAGGAGGTATTTTCGATTGAACTAATTTATGATGAAGGATATTTTCTAGGTTGACGCCATCGAGACCTTTGTTGGCAAAGGAAAGATTAAGAAAAGATCTTTTCTCTCTTTCATCTTTTCAAATGCGAATTGGCTTGAAAAGTCTGTGACTTGCAATATCCGAAATTATAGCTTCAAGTTTGTATTGGTTTGAATGAGGATTTGTAACAGTGAATTCCAAACATAAATTGAACAGAGAATGAAGTATTGAAAGGGGTAATGAATAAAGTTTCGTTCGAATGTGATGAATAAATTGCATGACTTCCCAGATGTTTTTTTTTGTTTTTTTTTTTTAAAGTTGTGTTGTACAAAACGTTAGTTTACAATGTACAGTGGCCAATATTATAACGATATAAAGGACAATGTCGCAATGAAACCTAATCTTTCCTGATCGTTTATTCATGTTTTATTCAAATCATCCGGTTGTGTGTGTGGTGTTAGTGTATCAATGTGTGAGACTGTTTCTCTGTCCTATATCTGTCTTGCTCTGAATCTTCAAATGTCTTTCTTTTTTAATTAATGACTAAATATTTACTTTGAAAAGGAACCAGGATTATAAATTAATTCGCCAGATGCGCGTTTAGTCTACAAAAGACTTATCAGTGACGGTCAGATCAAATAAGTTTTTAAGCCAAATAAGTACAAAGTTGAATAGCATTGCGGACCCAAAATTCCAAAAGGTTGTGCCAACTACGGCTAAGGTAATCCTTCCTGGGATAAGAAAATCCTTAGTTTTTCGAAGGAGTTCCACTCCAACCGTCTATCGTATCTACATGAGTATCGCCATTTGTATATGAAAATAACGACGTCGGTCGACTCACTGAAGCGTGCGTGTCTCGGGTATGTTTGATAATACTAAACAGGTTTGAAGTTGTCTTTTTCCGCTCAGCAAGCAGCAGTTGAGAGACAGAACAAAGACTTGTCAACTCAAAGTAGGAGTAATGTATCCTTATTTCTGTGGATTTTAAGCGCAATTACCGTTTGAACGTATATGTAGCACGCTTATAATCTGGGACTGTCAACGAATCTGTACTAGGACAAGGACGTTTCTCAGAGTAGTATTATGACATGTTAAATGTCTTCTAAGTTTAAACATAGTTGTGACGTCATTATATTGTTCTACCTGTTCTTTATTTCAGTGATTGAACTATCATTTACCTGTAAGAAACTATTATGTTACCTTTAGCTGTCCAATATATTTTAGAATATCCTTCTCCTTTCTTAAAATTATTTGACAGCTAAAGGCAGCATAACTGATTCTTACAGGTGAAGGATAGTTCAATCACTGAAATAGAAAACTATTAATGACCCTAATTGTTTTCATCATGTAAAGAAAAATACAACCAAAGAACAAATGACAATTAAAAAAAAACGTTTTATTAAAGTCAACTTTCAATACAATAATTTTGTCATTCATCAAAACAGTGTTTTGAGGGAAAAATCACTTTCAAATTGATTTTTAACACTACCAATACTTATATCACAGCCATTTTTCTCATGTTTTTGGGTTGCCTCTTTTTGCACAAATTCAATAAATTGATTTTACTCGTTGAAAGTCTTGTTTTTTGTTGCCCGTCCTGTTTTGGTTGCCTTTATGAATTTCTTTTATCAAAAGATTTATCCTCGTCCCACTTTAGGTAATCAAAATTGACCTCTGGTGTTGAGGCTCTTTTTTTTCCTAACATCATTTTCGACTACAATTAAAATGAAAAAAACAATTAAGTAATGCTTCTTAAATTTGATTGATCATGCTTCAATACAAGGGTCGCCGACAACCTAAACCTTATACTGCGTACAAAGTGCGAATCTAGCACTTCCTTCATCAACTAGGGGACTATAATACTTTTTAGAATTTTCATTTTTCGGCGTTGGTTTACAAGTTGTTGATTTTTTAGGTTTTTGTTTAAATATGACATAATGCAACACTTCGCTAATGAACGACGGTGAATATGGGAAGCAGAATAAAGGAAGGCATTACCTCATTATATCTGTCAAACAAACAAATCATATGTCCGATTCTCAATTTGTTTTCAGTGATTTTTTTTTCAAAAGAAAATCGAGACAAAACTACGTTTCGGTGACATTTAAAAACTCAAGGGACGCAATACGCAAATAAACGAAAAAAAGAGCGATAGGACCTTACAGAAAGAAAAATAATCAGAAAGGGGGGGCGGTATTCAGCTGTTCAGGTGGTACCGTTTGGGTAAACAATAATTGTCTCTTGAAAATTCCAACAAAAGAATATAACTGATTGCATTTTGTTGGCTCTTCGTTTGTTCATATTAATTATGTATTTGAAATAAAATCGACTGCGGTGCACTCGATATGGACCTGTCTTTAAATGCTATTCTTTATTTTCTCATTAACCCTGTAAAATATAACACTCGAGAAGAAACAAGAAACTAATAGGAAAGGACTACATTTTGAAATATAGTATACATGTATATAAAACTTGCCATTATTAGCTGAATTGACTATATTCTCTTTGTAATCCACACTGAAATAATGTATCTGAATAAATTTTGAACACACATTTGACTTCAATCCAAAGTTTGGAACAACACAATAACTAATAACGACATTTCTTTCTTCGTTTTTGCATTAAGAATATAATTTCATCACTTTATCAATTTTGAAACACAAAACGCATGTAAAGGTATTTACGGAAACTATGAGCGGAAACTATGAGTTGTCCTTGCGTACGCAAAATTCATGATACGCATACCCTGTGTCTTATTCTTCATGTAGCAATACATGTTGTTTACCTTTAGCTGTACTTTCTTTTTGTCTATTTTTTTAAGTTGATCTACTGTTTAAAGGGGCCAACATGTTGGATATATTTTAATGTAATAGTTTATTCACAAAACAATTTTCATACTTAATGAAAATAAATCTTTGCTTGCTTTTTCTTTTGTTTTATCTTTTTGACGTGTTCAACAATGTTTTAAGTCAGATATAAGCCTCTAACAGTCTATTCTGTAAAATATTGAACATATTTCCCAATATATTACAGAATGGACTGTTATCGGCTTATATCCCTTACATAATATATGGACTACATTGTATATTCTATCTAAAGTTAGAATACTTGTATATACATAGGTCTCTTATGGTGGTCTTAGGATAGTGCTTAAATTTAGTAGATATTATCCCATATCTTCTTTTTAATATTATTCGTCATCAAATTTGATAAATTGCTGAATATCTCTCCTCTATACTTTTTTACTTCGGCAAGCACGATTTAGTATATATAATAATTTCCTTCATTTCTACAACATATTTAGTCAAAAGACGTGTATACAATACGGTCCTCATTTATAAACACAAATAGAATAAAAGTATAGAATTCATTAATAAAAAAAAAGCTAAAACAAATATTTAATTATTATAGTGTGATTAAAGTTAATCAAAATATTTTCAATATACATGTACAGGTGGTTTTTTTAAATATTGTGTTACATTATTTTGAATTTGTAAACAAATTGTTCGAAAAAACACTTTCAGATATCAGCAATTACGAGCGTTTTCAGTTTTAGTTTTTTGGTACAAGAAGCACATTACAACTTCAAGTTCTAGATCTGGTTGTTCTAGAACCATGGAACTAACGTGATGCATATATATATATAAATACACTGAGATATTTGGGAGTCTTGTTGGTTAATTACTTTTCAGAACTAACAGGTAAAATCACAAAAATACTAAACTCCGAGAAAAACTAAAAATGGAAAGTCGCTAACAAAATGGCAAAATCAAAAGCTCAAACACATCGAACGAATGGACAACAACTGTCATATTCCTGACTAGGTACTGGCATTTTCTTATGCAGAAAATAGGGGATTTAAGGTAGATAGGGTGTCTTCCTCCATCTTGGATTTTGAAATACTAGAAAACAAGGTCTAGATCTTTGATGAAATGTGCAAATTTTTATAGAAGAAGGTATTTCATGTGTCAGAATTTTCATTATGATATAGAAAATGCCATGTTTGATCATATTTATGATTGTATTTTACAAAAATAAGAATTCTTTTGTTTGATTCATTTTTTTCCAACTTTGTCAAATAAGGGGAGGCAACTCAAATGCAAGGGCAGATAATCCAGATAGTGTTACTTTTACAATAGAATGTGTTAGGAATTTACCCATTTTTACATGTAGCAAGAAAACGAGTCCGGTGACCCCATTTTTTCTTTTTCTCATCTGAAAGCATAATATTGAAGCTATCTTCTCATATTTTATCTCAAAATTCTATGGTGTGGTTTGCGCTTTATTGCGGAAAAATGGGTTTTCCATGCATAATCTATACACAATCTTGACAATTTTGAACAACCTGTAGCGTGAAAATAAGTCCGGTGACCCATTATTTTTATTAATGTTTTTAAACAAATACAAAATGTAGGATATGAACTACATTTTGGCAAATTATTAAAAGATTCTATGGATTATAATTTAGACACCCCATCTACCTTAACCTGGTTTCAAAGCTATCTAAACATTTCCTTTTATACAAGTTGCATAAAATACCAATGTATATTGACAACGATATTGACAAACAAACAGACATGATAGGCAAAACTGTCAAAAATAAGGGTACAGCAGTCAACATTGTGTAAATACCTTAATCCCTATAACACAAAGAAATATGTAAACAAGCATTTACCATGGCACTTTAACACAATGGCGGTATGTTTTAGAACAGAGCCATTTCATGTGTAATATAAAAACACCAAAAGGCATTTGGACAAAGCATATTAGCACAATAACACAATGAAGGAATATTTATCAACAAGGTCTTGGTATCTTCAGATAAACGATTTTATATGGCTCATTAAGCAACATGTGTGTACCTGACAAAATGGAACAACAATATTTGAAAACAAAGTTTTGTGACAATTAAGGTCATTTGTATGTAATGTATATAACATTTTAATCGTATATAATGTTTTCTTGCATTTTTCTTCTTCATGAAAGATGCAACCTCGCCCCCGTATTTATGATGAAAGACATTAAACATATTTCATTTGATTCTCCACATATTTTAAATGATGACATAAATGTGATTGGATGGTCCTCGGACAATCATAGTTATGACTGTCCTAAAAAAGCTGTGTTTTATACCCTAAGACCAGTCTCACAATCTCTCCTTAATTTTGTCCTGAGATATATATTTAATGACATATCTTTTGATTCTATTGCTGGCATTTCGCGAATTTATGTCTAGTCCTAAGTGAGGTATATATTCCCTCAATAGATTAAATTGAGAGTGGAAATGCGAAATATGTCAAAGAGACAACAACCAAAATCATACTCTTATACAAATACAATCGAGGTTGATTATATGAGATAATAACAATAATAATCGTGTTGTAAATCAACATGTAGCCCACGATCGATTTGAATTTTTTTTTCGTTAATTTACAACGCAAAAGGGATAAAAACGTCTTTTAATCAGATAACATGTGCCTTTTATTATCACTATCTCTTTGTTGTCTCATTAAATTTGTTTGTTGCAGATTTCTAGTTCCAACGTCTTCCTGTACTTTTTGTAACAAGGCGATATTGAATCTATTCCTATTTTACGTTTGATTAAAGAACTGTTTACTGCTTGATTCATTATTTATATTCAGATAAGTATTTTTTTGCTTTTTTTCCTTCAGATCAATACATCAATCATTATTGTACAATTGTATCCTCATTATAGAATAATTTTTTAATCAGCATTTCAATTTGCTGATCAGAAGACTACATGTACTCCTCGTCGTGTGACATTACAGGTTCCGATTGATTATTTATGTTTGATTCAATATGTTCGGGCTTGGGTTTTTTTGGTAACTGTATCCGAGATTATTTCCACATTATGCAATGTGATATAGCCATAAATTTGTCTCAAAGAACTACCCACTCAAGCTATTTTAAACATATCTGGTCTCTTAATTATAGACGCCATCACGATTTTATTGGCCGTATTAATTCAAAGTCATCTAAAAAAAAAAAGGAGATTTAAATATACATTTTTATGACAGTAAGTAAGTCTTTTAGACTTGGTATTATCTTTTGTCATCAAAGAGATAGCACTAATTGTTTGCATTCATTCATCCGCATGGTACAAATTTCCAAGTTATTAAACCCACTCTATTTCAAATATTAATGAGACTAAATACCACATAGGTAATTTTGCCTATGTCCTTACATTGATAAGAAACAATGTAGATTGATTGAGCTTATCGTCTATTGGCAATTTATATTCTTGAATAATCAAAATATTTTTCAGCGGAACATGTTGCTGTTTTGCAATTTTACATAAGAACGACACCATTAACTAGAATAATGTGATTTGGATATGTAAGACAATACCTCAGATCTACAATATTTTAATTGTTAGATTTCTAAATGGTTACAATTTTGAAACAACGTTCTTCTTAATTTTTTTCTTCACCAGTAATGCTAAAGGCACAAAACGCCAGGGTCGAGTCACGTCAAGATACGTACGTCCAAAGGGAACATAATAACACAAAGACTAATAAAAGGAAAACTGTAAAGTAAACAAATGATACACATCTTCAGCTTCTAGATTCAATAACTCAAGACATCAAGACAAACTAGCAGCTGCAAGCGCTTTAATATCGTATGAGTTGAAAAATGTTTACTCCATATGCGGGTTTAATTGGTATGAAACAGCAATATTAAAATCGTCTCCTTTGTCATATATTTTGGGTCTGAGATGAACGCTGTAGTCCAATTCGTCGAGGTATATGCCTCGGAATGAGGCAGCGAAATCTGTATCAATAGTTTCTCTAATCTCTACTTGAGGATTTTTTTACTGTAAATGGAAAAAACATCATCAATATACCTGTTAGTGTAATTAAATTATCTAACTGTGATACTCTTTTTTGTTTTACTAGTGTCTGAAGGAACTCCGACTCATATTGAAATAAGAAGAAAGGGTAGGAAAGGAAGTGTTCTTCGAATAGGAATGTTGACAACCTGCTGGTAAATTATATTTCAGGATTATGTTTTATTTTTGTACTCAATTATGCCAAAAAATATGCTGATTTAGGAGGAACAGCCTTTTTTGAGTGGCCGAATTTTAAACTTATGAATTATTCTAGTAAAAATGTAATTAAATATAACAATATTTCGTTTGTAGCAAACTATTTACAAAAGTGCCTTTAAAACACCTTTACAACCTCGTCTTCAGTTATTGTGCTAGCGTGCTTGATGAGAAGGCGATAAATCGTCGAATAAATCCTCGACCGACTCAAAACAAAGACGTGCAATGGAAAACTGATATTCTCACGCTTCACCTCTTACTCTACGGAAGTGGGAGGATATCACTTAGAGCAATAAAGGGAGACAGAACTTTATGTATATGTAGAGTGATATGTGTTCCTGCGGAGTACTACTTTGTGAACTAACACGTTCACCGACACGATGTAACTGTATAGCTCTAATCAACTATCAACTATAAACGAACAACATTTTACATGTTTAATTTTGTACAACTTTGCAATTTGATAGATACATTTCACCGATGAAATAAACATATAATTTATTTCAAATTATCTATCTTAAAGTTATTGAATAGTGTTTACTGTAGTTTTCTTGATATGCAAATGCATTAGAATTATTGAAAAAAAAATGAAAAAAGGGGGTTAGCATTATGATTAGCAAAGTAGAACTATAAAATGTCATGATTTTATTTATGAAAACAAAGATAGTGATAAATTGGTCGAAGAGTTTTGGTTTGTGTGTGTGTGTTTGTGTTGGGGGATTTGTGTGTGTTGGGGGAGGGGGGTTGTTGGGAGATTTTCAGATATTCTTTCTAAAATTAATAAATAATTTTCTTAAGTCGTGCATACTAGTAAGCACGATTTATATCATTTCTGTCATTTGAATGGATTTTAATTGAATCAACATATTTGAAAATTGAAGGGTACCAATTAGCCTAAAAGTTAAAATTATACAAAAACTGAAAATGAAGGCATAAAAAATTAAATAAAAATTAAAAGAACAAAACCAATATTACATTTTCTATTGATAATTCAAAATATAGAATGACATTTTAAAACCTTTTTGTGTTTTCTGAAATGTTCCATGTGCTTTTAATGATGACTTCCTAGAAGAATAGCTGTTAATAGTATTATATAAACGGTTTTAGTATGCCTTGATATCTGGTAATTTTGGTGCCTGTTCTTGTACATTTGCCCATTTGTTACTATGAAGTTCATTCTTCTGTTCAATGATACAAATTCCGGAATGCAATCAAAAAAGCAAATAATTATTATATTATCACATCTTGAAGATTCTCAATTTTTTTTTAGTAAGTATCTTTTTTCTAGATTTTGCGTTCACATTCTAGAATTGTTTTTTTTTAAAGCTGTTTATGCAATTTTACTGACTTTGTGTAATGTTTAAAGTTAGAGACCTTGAATCCTTTTTAAACGTACATATCAACATACTTGGGATTTTTTTTTATATCAGAATATATTTGTATAATATTGGATTAAATTTACATATGAAAGTCTGACTTCATGTATAGATATAGTAGATTCTGAAATTTTA
Organism: Mytilus edulis; assembly: GCF_963676685.1. NCBI lineage: Eukaryota > Metazoa > Mollusca > Bivalvia > Mytilida > Mytilidae > Mytilus > Mytilus edulis. The sequence continues at coordinate 16,853,736 of NC_092348.1, read as the reverse complement.
TTTTACCTTTTAGATGTCTCCCAATTATGATCTTATTGTTTGGATGCTGGATGGAATTATTTTTCAATTTCAGTTTCGTTCTCCAAAGGAGGGACGAAAGATACCAAAGGGACAGTCAAACTCATAAATCTAAAACAAACTGACAACGCCATGGCTAAAAATGAAAAAAACTTTGGTCATTAAAGATTGATATTTAACAAATGATTTCTAAGTTGATCAACTATGGCCTATTGTTTTATTGTTTTTGTTGTGTATACCTATTTATATGCAAAGATCAGTTTTAAAAGAAAGTTCAGTAAACCAATTTCTGAAAATGTCATATCTAACAGATATATACTTATAGACTAATAACTGACTTTTATATGAAAACAAATTGATTAGAAACGTCAGGTTGTTGTCATTGTTGTTGTTCACTACTAGTATTTTGTTGATGTCACTGTTGTTTACTAAAAGTATTTGTGTATGTTGTTGTTGTTTACTAAAAGTAGTTAATGTGTTTTTGTATTTGTTTACAACTAGTATTTTGTGTGTTATTCTTATGGTTGTTGTTTTACTTCTCGTGTTTTGTGTGTTGTTGTTATCGTTGTTATGTTTGTTACTTCTAGTTGTTTTTGTTGTTGTTTACTACTAGTATTTTGTTTGAAGCATGATAACGGGATTAGAGAATACTGATTTAGTATTCTTTTTTCATTAATCACTCTGATTACAAGAAAATAACAAAGCTAATCAGTAGAAGCACTTTAGATAATTATTAAGATTCTGAGTGACCTTTATACAAAATTATTTATAAGAGAGGGACAAAGGGTACCATAGGGACTGTCAAACTCATAAATCGAACATAAACTGACAACAACATGGCTAAAAATGAAAAAAACCTGCTCCACATGTGGCACCTGTCGTGATGCTTATGTGATAACAAATCCGGTAAATAGTCTAATTCGGTAGGACATATTTATGAAAGGGAAGGGGATTGTAGTTACGACGTAAGGAACATATCCGACATTTTTTGTGAAACGGTTATTCAATAACGGTCAACCAAGTTTACGAAGGGATAATTTCAACTTCACCATTTGGAACTCTTGGATTAATAGCTTTCTTGTAAGCAGCAACCCTCTATCAAGAAAATGATAGAAAATGCAAGCACAGGAATATCATATCAATTGGGAGATATATACGTATGCAGGTGCTGCTGGAATATTGCTACTTAGGAATAGAAAGTTCACAATTGGAAAGCTGAAATCATCTCTTTTGTCGTAAAGTTTTGTTTTCAACCGACCCTCATTGTCAATTTCTAGATGTAAGGCAAGATATGAGGCCGACTTAACTGTATCTGTAGTATCCTTTATCTCTAGTTCGATGGGATAGATGCGTTCAACATAGTCACAAAATTTTGAATTATTTAGTGAAAGAACATCATTTAGATAGCGGAAAGTAGAGTTAAAAGATATTGCTAACTTCTTATCTTTTTTTCCTAAAAGTATAAAATGATTTTAACAAATTGTGAAATTAAAATCATAAGAAAACAATATTTTGAACCACTTCGGAATGCGTTCCACATGAGAAGCTTTTTATTCAGTTGTCGTCTCCAGATGTTTTGGGGTTTTTTTTGTCTTCTTTGTTTTCTCTTTAAGTATTTTAGCATATATTAGGATGTAGGTTTTTTTATTTGAGAATACTGTTTTACATTTGTTCATATCATGGACCAGTTATAGCTTACTACCCTGTATTGTCTGATTGCTGATTGTAGAAGACTGTACAGTGACCTCTAGTTGCTGATATTAACGTCCTATTGGGATCAGTTTTGGGACCTTTTCTGTTTCTTATTTATATAAATGATATAGTAAATGATATTGCTAATGATATTAGACTTTTTGCAGATGACACCTCTTTATTTGTCATAGTAGATGATGATCATGCTGTAGCGGCTGCTTCTTTGACTGATGACTTGGATGTTATCTCAAATTGGGCAAAATCATGGGCTGTTCAATTTAATTCTAAGAAAACTAAAAATATTGTATTTACTAGAAGGGAAAGGGAGCATCCACCTGTATTTTTTGGGATAAATGGTGAAGAGGTTGAGAAAATAAATATTCACTGTCATCTTGAGATAACATTTCAGTCATCAGCTTCGTGGCACACGCATATTGATATTATTTATAAAAAAGCATGCTCTCGTCTTTCTGTGCTTCGTCAAGTTAAACACTTATTAGATAGGAGTTCACTTATACGTATTTATTATGCTTTTATTAGACCTATATTAGAATATGGTGATGTTATTTGGGGCAATTGCTCCCAGCATGAGACTGAGCTTCTTGAAAATATTCAGATAGAAGCTGCTAGAATTATTACAGGATTACGACGTAATTCCTCCAGACAAAAACTTTATATTGAATTAGGTTTAGAAACTCTGGAGAATAGACGTAATAAACATAAGCTTATACTATTCTACAAAATATTAAATGGGATGACACCTGCATACTTATATGAGTTAGTTCAGCCATATCTTCCCAGACAAACCCCTTATACTTTGAGGAATGAAAATAACACTTTTCATCCGCCACTTGCCAGAACTAGCTCTTATTTTAATAGTTTCATTCCTTCCACTATAAGACTTTGGAATAGTCTTCCTTTGAGTTTACAAAAATCACCAAGTTTGGGTATATTTAGAAGTGGACTAGATAAGTTTTATAGGACTGATGATATATGTAAACCTTTCAACTATGGGATAAGGAAACTAAATATAAGTCATTGTCAACTCAGAAATAATGCTAGCAACCTTAAATCTCATTTGTTTAATCAGTTCTTATCCGAGAACACTTTTTGCACAAACTGTAACCATCCTGTTGATGATAACCAACATTTCTTTTTTATTTGCCCTAAGTATAATGATGTAAGACAGATCCTTCTTGATTCCATTTACTCCATTGTTGATAATGTTGACATAAATATTGAATTACTACTTTTTGGAAACAGATTATTTTCATATGATATGAATATTGCTATTTTTAAATCTGTTCAGAAATATATCAGTGACACTCAACGTTTTGTTTGAAACTTACTTTAATTTTTGTTTCATCTAGTTTTATTTTTTATTTTTTTCTACACTCCAACATTAATTTATTTATTCCACTAAGCAAGCTTAGTGTCTCTTTCAAGCCATATATATATTTCTAATGACTTATAAAGGATATTTGCATGTTTCAAGGTACTTTAAATAACTGATGATTATTTGCCTATATATTTAAATATATTTTGCTTTAGTAAGTAACACTGTTAACATATATTTGCTCGTGTGTGCTCACAAGTAGCATGCATGTTCCACTATATTGCATTATTTTAAATACAGTTGCTGTGATTGAATTATACCTTGTACATGTAATATGGAGAGAGCTTTTATAGGCTGTGCCTGTTGCTCAATCCTTTTCATATCTTAATGAATAAAATATGTTTAAAATAAAAAAAAAACGTCCTGTTGTCTCTAGAGAATATAAACCATCACCATCACCATCAATTAGCATCATCACCTTTATTAACAACGCATGTATAATGGTATCACGTCTGAATATAATGTTCAGACAACTGCATGTAATGTTGTCACGACTGCATATAATGTTGTAACTACTGCATTTAATGTTGTGACCACAGAATAAAATCGTGTGATCACTGCATATAATGATGTAACGTTGAATTTAATGCTATGACCGCTGTATACAAATTCGATATCAACATAACGCAGTCATGCCGTTTTATTGAAATCTTAACGAAAGCAGGATCATCAAAAATAAATAAAAACATTTGCTACATTCTGTGATAAGTAATTTTTAAAGATAGTTTTGCAGTATATGGACTGCTGAACCAGTTACAAATTCTCATCTTATACCAGAAGTGTGCATGACAAAATAAAATTCCTAAAAATTAAACGGGACTAACCTTGGTTAACTCGAAGTTTGATTGAATATTTATGAGTCATGAGACTCACTGAGGTCTAAAATATCCTCCCTTCCTGACCTGTTTAGAGGGAGTATTAATTCATAATGTATTTTCTTTCGTCATGCAGTTTATTATTCACATGGTTATTACATGTATGTACTGATCAAAATACACTTTGAACAGGATTTATATATTAATGCATAACATTTAGAAAGTACTGTCTCGTTGTATACCTCAGTGAGTCTCGTGACACTTAATAGTTATCAAAAGTACCAGGATTATAATTTTATACGCCAGACGCGCGTTTCGGCTACATAAGACTCATCAGTGACGCTCAGATCAAAATAGTTAAAAAGCCAAATCAATACAAAGTTGAAGAGCATTGAGGATCCAAAATTCCAAAATGTTGTGCCAAATACGGCTAAGGTAATCTACTCCTGGGGAAAGAAAATCCTTAGTTTTTCGAAAAATTCAAGGTTTTGTAAACAGAAAATTTATAAAAATGACCATATAATTGATATTCATGTCAACACCGAAGTGCTGACTACTGGGCTGGTGATACCCTCGGGGACGAAACGTGCACCAGCAGTGGCATCGACATTTACAGTGGTGTAAATAGTTATCAAAAGTACCAGGATTATAATTTTATACGCCAGACGCGCGTTTCGTCTATATAAGACTCATCAGTGACGCTCAGATCATAAAACTCTAATCAAACTTCGACTAATCCAAGGTTATTCTCGTTAACCTATAGGAATTATAATATACATGTACTGTACCAGTTGCATAATAATTGAACTGTTCTGCCTTTCAGATTTATCAATATTATGAACAACCAATTCTTTGTTGTACTTAGGTCTGGTTTAGGAATTTTTGTCAAACGCTCGGACTCTTCGTTTTTTCCCTTTAAAACAGAGTAAAACATTGTGCCCCATAACATTAATTTTCTGTCCAATACCCCCGAAACGGTCACTTACCAAATTTAAAGCATATTCTATATTTCGTTTCTTTCAATTTGAGACCCAAATATTACCATTGCAAATGAAAAAATAAGTCCAAATAAGCCTTTTTCCACGTTCATCTTTTTTTCAATTAAATATCTCGAAAAGGAACTCCATCAATATTTTAACATATCTTGCTCCTTAAATAATTGGCTTCTAGTTAAAGAAACAATTTTAAATTAATTTCTTTTTTCAAATTTCACCATAGTTAATCTTTTATAAATATATTCTTAATCGAATGTTTTCCATGTTACCTACATGGATATCTATATATATGCATTGTTCCTCTCAGGAATACATTCATATAATAAAAATTTCAAAATATCAAAATGTAATTAATATCGTTAACAAAGACAGTGAATCGATCTAGAACATAATATTTCAACCAAAATGTCAGTCATGACATCTCTAAGGAGTAAACTATGACAGAATAAATTTAATTAAATATTCCTATTACATATGAAGCAAAAAATATAGCAAATGTCTGGCTTATATTGAGTAACTAGTGGCGGCTGAACTTATGACATTAGTAAGAAATAAACCTATCCTACTGCGAACTCTACTGGAATTTATTTTTGTGAGTGAAAAATACAAACAATTACACGTAGGTGAAGGAACAAGGCGTGTCGTTTGTTTTAAACTATATCTTCCTCCTTCATCAAGTAAATTGAAACTAATAAATCAATTTAAACAATGATCGATGAAATTGCATTAAACGACGAACATTTGCATCAATTCATATCTAGCTGAACAATATTATATATGTTTGAAGTCACGCATCACCTCCTTATTCTGGTACAATCTATTACTCTTCCCTCAAAAATCATCTTGATTTTGTTGTATTATCTGGTCGACAATATAGTGCTTGAGTGCAAAACTATATTGTGTATTTGCCTACACGTCTCTCTAGTAGTCTCTTCTTCTCAAACTCACTATGCAGATGTCAATTCAGAGTAATTAAGAGCTGAATATATAGTAAAAAAAACTTGTTTTAACGGTCTAGATCCAGATTGAATTTTGCGCTCATTACACTGGCGTATATACCAACATCTTTTATTTTTTATGTTCAGACGCTCATTACACTGGCGTATATACCAACATCTTTAATATTTTATGTTCAGACGCTCATTACACTGGCGTATATACCAACATCTCTAATATGTCATGTTCAGACGCTCATTACACTGGCGTTTATACCAACATCTCTAATATGTCATGTTCAGACAAAACAGAGATAAAAAATATAACGTTTTAGTATACCTTTTTATACTTTTTCTTGACAATTGAAAATGAAGTACAACATTTAGCTTTCTGTTTTCTGTTTCTGAATGTTCCATGTAGTTTCCTATAAGGTTGACTGTTTATGCAAGTAAACACGATGGTTTTTTTATTACAAGTTGAGATCTAGATATTTATGAGCCTGTTCTTGTACAGATGTCGAATTATTAGTATCAAGTTCATTCTTCTTTTCAATGAGAAAAAATCAGGAATGCAAACAAACAATCTAATAAATATTTCATTATCATATCTTCAAGATTTGTGACAAATTAACATAATATGAAATGAAAGGTGGGAAATCGATCTAGAACATAATATTGCAACCGAAAATGTGAGTCATGACATCTCTAAGGAGTAAACTATGAAAGAATAAATTTAATTAAATATTCCTATTACATATGCAGCAAAAACCATAGCAAATTTCAGGCTTATATTTTGTATCTAATGGTGACTGAACATTGACATTAGAAAGAAAAGAACCTCTCCTACTGCATACTCTACTGGAATTTTCTTTTGTGAGTGAGTGAAAAATACAAACAATTACTAGCAGGTGAATGAACAAGGCGTTTCCTTTGTTTTAAATAATATATTCCTCCTTCATCACGTAAACTGTGACGGATATATCAGTTTACACAATGATCGATATTGCTTTGCATAATGCGACGAACATTTGCATCTATTTATATCTAACTGAACAATATTAAACTTGTTTAAAAGTCACGTATCATCTCCTTATTCCCGTACAATGTCTAGTCTACCTTCACAAATAATGTCGATTTCATTGTTTTTCTTCGGTCGATGATGGTGTTTGAGTGCAAAAACTATCTTGTTTTTTTCCTACATGTATCTCTAGTATTGAACATGTTCAGGTGTAGTCTCCTTTCACAAAATCACTATGTATATGTGGATTTGGAGCAGTTCAGAGCTTGATATATATATTGTTCAGACACTTGTCTTTAACTGTCTCGATCAAGATCGGATTTCATGTGTTTCTGTTCCGTCAGTGTATACCTGCATCTCTATTCAGTGATGTTCAGAAAAAAACAAAGATAAAAATATAATGTTTAACTATAATGTTTTATATACTGTTGGACTATAATACCGCAACACTTATTTTCAAAGCCTATTAACTAATGAACTGTTTACATTTTGATTTGTTGATGAAAAATTAGGAAAAAATCTTTCAGCAGAATATGAGAAAACGATAATAATAATAATACTTTATTCCAAAAGCAATACAGCTTATAGGATACATACACATAATTTTACATGCACCAATATATGAATTTTCACAAGAGATATATAATAAATATGTTAAACTCAGATCGACGTCCAGCCTCTAATCGACGTCCGTTCCTCAAATCGACGGCCGTTTCTCAAATCGACGTCATAATCTGACGTCACATTTTCAAATCGACGTCCAATATTTTCTCTAATCGACGTCCATTTTGAAGGCAACAAAACTACTCCCGATTGATTGTAATCGTATTTAATCGATGTTCAATATCAATAAATAATAAATTGCTACCCTTGTTGGTTTACACTTATACATATACATGTTTTGTAGGGTTCAAACAATTATTCATAATTTCCATATAGATTTTTTCAGCCCGAAATAGGTATCATGCATATTAAAATCTTGATAACAAGTTAATCGAATCGATCTACATAGTAGTGTGTCATTCCTATTCATATTAATAAATGACATGCATGTAAGTGTATGACAAGGAGACAGTAACCTAACGACAAAGAAAACCAAACGACATCCAGAGGACATTATTCAACCCTCAACAATAGACAAAAGAAAGAAGTACAGCCAATCGCGATCGTTTTTGTTTCTTTTTTGTTTTATAGTTCGGACTCTGTAAGATATTTTTCAACAAATTTCTGAGATTTACACCTGGAGTGAAACATATACCCAAGAAATTGGCATTATGTTTTAGGTTGTGCTGTTACACAACTGTTCTAGGTTAAGTAGTTTATGATACTGGGAAGCACTCCGTATCTTTTGAGCATGTTTAGGCTACCTAAACAAAAGGGTCAATAAATCTTATTTCATCACTAGGCGTCCGTCAACGTCTTCATCCGTTGTCGTCCGTCGTCCAAAAATCTTTTTCAAAGATTTCCTCTTCTAAAACAACTGGGCAAATTGGAGCCAATTTGAAACAATTAGTATTCTTTCGTTATCCCGCATTTTAACCAACTTTGCCGACAAGGAGAAATATAGAACATAGGAGTAAAATAAAGTATTGTTATTATCTTGAAAACCGCTATAATAGAGAAAACGTACACAAAACAGTAGTATGTTGCATTGTGCCTACTGTTCATTACACCATGTTTGTGAAACAACAGATTATCGGAGTTCTTGACCTTAAAGCCGAGTTTAAAATTTTAATTCATTTTGAACTGTTATCTTGAAAAACACAAACAGATAAATAGTATGCAAATAAATGTCAAACATTATGAGCAAGACAAGATCTAAAAATGAGATCTCATAATAGAAATAGTGGTTCGATAACTTTTAAGAGTTATAAACCATAAATGGTAAGCATTTTACAATTTTGTGCGTTTTAGCCTTTTATTTTAAAACTACTTTGGACATTGATGGATAGAGAGAAACTTTCAATTGCACAAATAATCGGCAGGGCGATTTCTACCAATTTGTCAATATGGACAAATTATTCATCGACTATAGACCAAATCATTACTAACATACTTAATAAGAATATATCATTTCTATCGATCTTTCCGCTGGGAAGTCGTCAAGAACACGGTATTATTTTATTTAGGGGGTTCACTCGATAGACGCAAATTTTTATTAGTCTTCACTTCAAGGTTAATCGAACAAATTTATTTAACAATTGATTTTTACATTTGTTTTACTTAACACCGATCTCATGAGGGTCTTATATCTGATCTTATTGCTGTGTCCACAATTGATATTCTACGTATTTCACCTGTATCGGTGTGGACAATTCCATGTTTATATCACATGACATTTCCGCGGGAAATTCTTCTATTGAGACCGTACGAATGGATGTAAATTTGGATTAATGCATATGTATTGTGAAATATATTGTTCTCTGTGTATATATTTTTGATAAATTAATGATCACATTTTCTACAACATCTAGTTAGATGTCAGGTTTGTACACATTTAGTCCCCATTTAGTCTCTACTGTAGTCTATTATTCAAAACTGACGCCAGTGAACTGGTAAAGGGATACATGTGCTGCATAAACCCATCATATTTTAGGATATTTCAACCAACAAAAAACTATTGAATATCTTATCAGCTGACATATCTATTTTTATTTCATCTTATGTCAGTCATACCAACTGAAAGTCCAAATAATTATGACATCTTGAAAGGCTATTATAATTTTTTTCTTTGACGCCTTCGACCGGAAGAAATAGCCTTCAAAGACGTCATAATTATTTAGACTAATTTCCTCTAATGTCAGTCATACCAACTGATAGTCCAAATAATTATGACATCTTGAAAGGCTATTATATTTTTTTTTCTTTGACGCTTTACCATGTTTACTTCGATTGACAGGAAGAAATTGCCTTCCAAGACGTCATAATTATTTGGACTAACCAACTGACAAAATCAGCGGAAACCGTGTATTCGTGAATGCTATGTCTTTCACCTGCTATGGACGATTCTCTATAACATTGTATTTTAGGGGTTGTTTACATTTTGAGTCGTATGATAAATGTATGTTGGACGATTCCATATACAAAATGATATATATAACATTGTATTTTAGGGGTTGTTTACATTTTGAGTTGTATGATAAACGTATGTTTGTATGTGTTTCTTAATGAACACAGCTCAATTTTATGATACTTTATATTCCAATTGACTCATGGCATTTACGTGGGAATTTCGCAAATACAATACTGCCATATCGAACTTACCAATAACAAAACAAATATATACATGTACATGTATAGTCACAGAAGTTTGAAATTCTAGCAATGACGGTGTAAAGATATGACAAACTCGACTATCACAGTAGAATCAAGAAATAAGGAGGTACACCCGAAGGTACACCCCACCCCATCCTTATTTTTATCTAGAAAAGGACGGGGAGGGGGGTAAGGTCGTTCTACGTTGAATAATTTCATTTATATTCACATTCATTTTTTATAAATTACATGCGAGTATACGTCAATGAGGAACCAACGTCAATGAGGACCCAATGACAAAGAATACAAAACGACATATAGGACATATAGAGGGCAACAATCAGTCTTCAACAATGGAGAAAATAAAGATGTAAAGCTAACTGTTTTGAGAGTATTATAAGTTGGACTTCGTTAGATATTTTTCAACAAATTTATAGTTTTATTTTGCTGTGAACATATTGACCTAGAACTGTCTTTACATCTCTCTCCGACAATCAAAGTTTTAGTTGGTATAACTTTTGAGTCCCAATTTGCAGTGTTGTTCATTTGTTTTGGACATTTCCATATACAAATGTAATGCAGCATGTCACGCCAAATATCGCGGCGTTTGGATCTTTGCATATGGCCATAAACCTGACGTCAATTCGAGAAGCTAAAAATTAGACGTCTATTAGAGGCCAAAAAATTGATGTCGATTGACCCTGAACAAAAATGTATAGATGTACCGATTCAATTTAATATTCTGTTCTCAGATGCCTGAATTACCCTTCAATATTTATTATTCATTTAAAATACAATGAAAATATGTGGAATCATCTTTTAGAAAAGTTGTTCTTATGGTAATGACCCCCCCCCCCTTTATTTAAGTTATAAAGACTAGATCTTTTTTCCCTTATTTTAAAGCAGCAAAATATCCCTCATTTTTTAGCGGGGATACTTTTCATGTCGGGAGAGTTTTCCTCATATTTGAAGGCTATATGGGTGCCTGTAATTGCTATGTCATCTAAACCTCTGTGGATAGTTGTCTCATCATGCACATTGGCAATCATATTAAATATTAGGCAAAAAAGAAATATATGTCTGTCTACGGTTATCCGACCCACCCTATTTTGAGTGCTGACCCTAAGTTATTTTATCCGTCATAAAGCGAAAAATAAACTGGACTCGTGACAAAAGTAAAGATAGTGTCGCCTTATTTCATGTATTTCAATAAGTCCCCTGACTTAAAACAGACATATATTTTTTGTTGGTCTTCATCTTTGTAATTTTTATATGTATCCACCCTAAAGAAAAGTTGTTTGGAATGAAATGAATCCCTCCAGATCCTCCTTAATAAGTTGAAAAGGTGTATTTACTTCTTACCTTCTTTAGAACTTTGTTTTTTGGGGGGTTGGGGTGAGGGACGGGTTGAACCTGTTGTTAATAAGTTGTAAATCAGGCCATTACTTTTTCTCAATTCAATTGTTGCGTATTTAACATGTCTGGACTGTTTTCTTTCTCTTTTTTGAAGGCTGTACATGTGTAGTTGCCTACATTTACTTTGTTATTTGAACCTCGGTTGCATGTCTGTGGATAGTCGTTTCATTGGCAAAAAATCATACAACATATATTTTGTTTTATATGGATTGCAGACCTGAAAAAGATGTTCAAAGTTGAATATGCTGCAAACTTCAAACAGCCTACTACAACTTAATAACCATGAAACAATTGATCAGAATTGAACTATACATATATACATTTATAATTGATTTCATCCCAGTCCTCATGTACATGTGCCACTATAGCTAATAATCAACAGAACAAATGCAAATAGTTAATACTTATAGTTTGATGCCATGAAAGTTGTTTTTTTATAAATCTCTAATTGTTATATCAATATATTAACTGTATCCCAATATGAACATGTTGGGCTCTTCTACAGCAGAATATACAGTATAAGGTTTTCTCATTTGTATAGGCCTGTTTACAGGATGTATAATGGAATACTGTTGTCTGTCTGTCTGTCCGTCCGTTGTCAACATGTCAGACATTAACTTTAAAAGGCATTAATAAAATTGCATAAAACTTTGGTGAATTTTTTATATCTATTGACGTGAGCTCCCCTTCTTTTTTTTTTTGACTAATTTTAGAATGTATGTTTCCGAGGCCATAAAAAGGGGGATATTCCAGTTTTCAAACTTTAACTCAAAAATGCTTTCAGCAGTTCTCATTAAACATTGGTGAATTGTTTATATCTAGTGATGTAAGCTGCTGCCTTTAGATAGAATCTTACAAATTTTACATTTCCAAGTTATGGTGGTTTTATATAATAAAAAGGGGGAATTTTCAAGTTTCTAATAATGTTATCAACAATTCTCATTACACTTTGGTGCATTGTTTATATCTATTGATGTAAACTCCCTGATTGATTTTCATAAATTTCTAATATGACATTGAGAAGTAATTTAACTTCATTCCTAGTACATGTGACAAGCCTATCAAGCGCTCATGGCCCAGCTGGTTATTGAAAGTAGAATGCCTATGGATGACTTTAAATGTCTTGCATCCATTTTATTTGAATTTAAAGGAATAGTTGTTACATGTCTGTATTTATGTAAACAAATCCCACATTGATGTATAACATGTACAATAATCAGACATCAACCTAAGCCAACCTGGATGTAACAAAGACATCTAGAGGTCAATACACAGTTTTAAACAAAAGACAAGATAATGAAAAATTTAGCAAAGTTTTGAGAAAAATTATTATGAAATGTATTAGCAATATTTAGAATATATCGTTTAAAATTTAGGTTCCACCTATCATTTTAAAACTGGTATTTCGTTGCGGCTAGTCTATCAGAGGGATATTTCATCGATATGGAATCTTATTTTATCATGAAGCCAGATTTGAACATGGACTTGAGAAATGAAGGTGGAGTAAAGCCTGAGTGTCAGTTTTAGTCTTATATATGTTTGTCAATTTTACTCTTATATACATGTATGTTTACACATATTATTGATTATGATGGTAAATAGAAACTCACAAGTCTGAGATAAAAGTTTATAGTTTTGAATGTTTCTAAAATTAGGTGGAGATATGATCTTATTTCCAACAGAGGGGCACTCACCCTATATAAATGTGTGCATGAAGTGATAGATAGTTAATAGATACTGAATGTTTTTACCACAAATTTGTGAAAGTTTTAACCGGTATCTATACTTAAAATACAATAATAAAATTCATGTTTTTCACTTCAGGACTTCTGATCCAACCATGTATACGTAGTATGGCATGTTATTGAGATACGGTTTTGGTCGATGGATGTTTATGAAGGACCTGTATATACGTAGTACAGAGTATATCACTGGATTAAGCTCTTTGTCCAAGTGTATTATGAAAGTGTTTTGCTTTGAGCTCAGTTCATTGTTATGCAATTCATTCTTTGGAAAATAAAGATTTGACAGACAACTCTCATGTACAAGGAATTATCAAAGTTGTATCCATTTTATGTACAATGTAAGTAATAGGGAGATAATAGCATTTTATTTAGATTTGAATCAAACATTTCTGTCCAATAGGCAAATTTATAAAACAAAAGAACAAATTTACCAAACTCTAGCTACTAGCAATATGATGCCCGATTGTTATGTTACACTCTTTTTTACATATATGCATCTATACTGCCTACATGACACCTTAGTCCTGAATGTAAATGGTCATCCAGTATGTTAAAAAAAAATCATAAAGCCTATTTGGCCTAATTGAATTCTAAAACTATATTTCATTGTACATGTTCAACATTTATCATTCATTTGCTTATTTCTTAATGTTTGTGAATTAACAGCAATCATTAATTACTACAATACACTTTCATACCACAACAAAACTGCCTTACTGTATTGGTATTATCTATATGTGTATCCATATCACAAAATGAATTGAAAAGAGAATATTTTTGCAATACTTTTTTTTATATTGAATACATTAACTTTTTGGATCTTAAGACATATTAAGGCAGCACAATACAAAGATTTTTTTACTTCCAATCACTAACCTTTGATATGCTGTAACTTTCTTATGAATGCATAGAAAATAATAAAAGAGGTATATATAGATAGATAAAAGATTAGTCTTTTAAATGAATGCAATATTTTCGTTATGCAATCATTATGTAATCAATTATTATGTAATACGGGCCAACAGCTGGGTAAGATCACTTGAATGAATTTAGCTCTATCATCTCTTTAACTATACAGAAAATTTTAACGAAATTTTAATCAACACATCATGGGCTTCAAAAGGTGTCTCAGAATGTCTCTATTGTATTCCATTCTCTCATAAATCTCTAATTAGTGTAAACATCTTAACCATATAAAAGAAGATAACGATTAATTAGGTGTAAAATTTGTTTTATACATTCTATCTGAAATTTGAGACACTCTTTTGTAGATAATGGCCATAGGAACAACATATAGTAAAATCCTCTAGGGATACCTATGCAGAAGCTAATTTCATTTAAATTGGAAATTTGGTGAAAAATATTTTAGACACAGTAAACATTATAATTGGTTACATAATTGTTGCATAATACTAACATTGCATTTATTTGAAAGAGTAATCTGTTAGCTATCCAAAACTACCACTTTAATAAATTTTCAAGTTTTATGAAGAAAGTTACAGCATTTTAAAACTTCGGAGTTGGAGTTATAAAATCTTTGTATTGTGCTACCTTTAGTAGATGTTCATATCCACTTAAAAATTTTATCAGATGACTTCTGTAGCAGTTAAATTTTTTGATGTGTCTCTGAAGCATGCTCACAAAGGTTCTTTTCATGATATCATTTTCATACTGGCTAATTTTGTTTTTTGCTTTGACCTGCTTTGGAGGAAATATTTTCAAATAATTAATATAAAATAACACAGAAGTTTACTCTCTAGCTCATCTAGCCCCAAGCATCATGTCAGGCATTGTCATTACTAATGTCTTCTAAATTTAGTAAATTAATTCCTAAAACAATTAAATGTCTTCTAATCTGAGAAACAATTTCGACATTAAAACGAAATTTTTTACTTATGATCATGATAATCCTCCACAAACACTATTTAAGTAATATAAATAGAACCTTACAAATAGTAAGCAAATGCATGTTCTCAGATACCATCTCCCATAATAAAAAAATCACATCATGAAAAAATGAACCTGTTATGTTCCTCTCCTAGCTTCAAAATGTATCCAAAATCAGAGATGTGGAACATATTCTATCATAATCATTTGGCAATTAATGCAAATGGTGTCTCTTCCATGCCGGTTTTGAACATAAAAAATTAAATATTCAATAAACAACTCTCCAAATGCTCCGGTTGGTTGTCATATTGTGCAACACTGTTAATAATATGGGAAAACCATAGAACTTCTTTTGTCATACAAAACACTGTCAAACATCCAAACATACTATCCACACTGATCTGTGTCCACACTTGTATCACGTATAAATATATCATTAAAAATACTCTTTTGAATAATAGTAATTGTTTGGTTATACCAAAACTAAACTATGCTCTAGGTCCCTCGATCTTGAATGTACGAGTATATATATCTTTATTCTCATAAACCAAAGTACAATGGTACGTGATTATGTACATCGATGTAACTACGACAATATATCTATAGCTTATAAATTTCCTTGTGCATGAGACGTTGTCACAAATAACCTCTACATCATGGTGAAGCCAACTTATATGAAAAACTTAATTGTTTAGGTCTTTGCTCGCAAAGAATTGAAGCCGAAACTGGGTTTTTTTTCTCGATATAAGTAAAACTGAACGGTATAACGACATATAAAGAAAAGCGTGAATATGGGATACATGCAAATGAAACAAATAAATCATTTATACTATGAAAAATGCAAGTACAAAAGATATATCCTTTTTAATATTTTTTGTCTTAAAACTTGCTGAAAGATCCCCTGGATGCCATGAAAATATCATGATCACATTTCATGCATGGCAAAAGCAAAGTGTTAAAAAAAATTAAATATTAAAAAATTGTTCAGATTTTATGATTTCACATTTCCTCATTTTTGCATCTGCAAAAGTTAAAAGCAATTTAGCCACCGGGTTTTTTGAGCCACCTGCCCAGCATATATAATGTGTTTGTGTATATGTGTGTGTGTGATTAACATCCTCTAAAGATACATTTATAAAGAGTATACGATTGCTTATTTACAACAAGCCGTTATCAGTTCACTAACTTGACCAAAGTTCAATGATGTTTATCATTCAGAAATGTCATCGCCGACCAAAAGCTTTTTTTAACAAATGTTTGGAAACACGTTTGAGAATAGAAACAATTTTATGTTTACACCTGTCACAGTGAAAAGCTCGTGTACTTCCGGCGAATTTGTGTGTGTGTGTGATAAATTTTCTCTAAATATATATATATATATTGTCTTTAAAGCATGTCAGATTGCTCAATTTCGACAAAAGCCGTCATCAGTTTTATAAAAACAAAACTCAATAATGTACATTTGTATAGTAGCTGAAACGTCACCGCTAACAGTTATTTTCAATAAACGTTTTCTGCTCGAGAAGAAAATTTAATTAAATATTCATATTATATGAAGCCTAATTAAAGCTATTGATAGGTTTTATTTATATTGTGTAACTAATGATACCTGAGCTAATGACATTAGAAAGATATAACCCAATCCTATTGCGTACTCTGCTGGAATTTATGTTTTGTGAGTGAGTGCAAAATTAAACAGTTAATACAAGGTGAACGAATAAGGAGTTTCTTTTTGTTTTAAATGATTTTACATTCCTCATTTACAACGTAGCTTGTGACAAATACATCATGTCATATAAGGATCGATGATGCTTTTCATAAAGCGACGAACATTGATAAATAACTAAAAAGGGGTCACCGAATGAACAACATAACATAAACAAGGTAGATACAGATATCTTTTTTTAAGCAACAGACAAATTATAAATGGAGAGTTGTCTTATTTGCACTCATACCACATCTTCCTATTATTAGCTAAAAACTTAGCCAAACTGTGAAACTGATATGATCCTTGGGTGTTGTTTTTTTTTGACAACGAACTTGTTACTTTTGGTGGGCAAGGTTTTCAACAGACACTTGGCATTCCTACATTTTATGCAGTACTCTTTTAATTTTTTAGTATAAGCAATACGTAAATCACAGTTATTATCATCCATACATGTTGAAAAAATTAATAGTATAAAGCTAGGATACATAGTGTATCTTAAACTTAGTATCAACATATCTGTAAAGAAGCCGTTCACTTTAGAGGAGGTCATACATGTAATTCTGTCTTTTTCATTTATCAGGAACCTATATGAATTCGAATACCTAACCGAATATTGAGAAGTAGGCCTTAAACCAGAAGTTTAATTGAAATAAATTGATAAAGTGCGCACCAGAAAAAATATTTAATGATCAAATTCCACAAATTTTAATTTTTCATAGACCTATCTTTTTGCCATTGTAGGACCTATCAAGGGTGTGATCACCTTCACCTATTTTACGAGTCATATTTTCAATTAACCCATCAATCCCTTCTAACATTGACGTCTTTAAACAAAGGCGAGGCTTTAACTGCCAGGATTCAACTCATTTACCTCATCAGAAATAAAGTTCAAGTTACTCTCTTTTCGCTTGATTTACAGTTGTTTGCTAAACGTCCAGTGCCAAATATGTCATGCATAATTTACGTGTAGTGAGTGCGACATTACATCTAAAAGAGGCATAGGATTAAACGTTCCACTCTGACCGGACAGGACTGCGTACTTGTACATCCCGCACATCTAAACGGTTTCCCCACTTTGGCAATGCTTTAACTGCCGATCGGAACAAGACCAATAGTGACCATATTTCTATTCCCTTGATCATCTTTGAAATGTTACTGGTGTACATGTCTGTTTTTCATATGAATTTGTATAATTAAAAGCTAAATATTTTAGGAAAAACAATTTCAGAACATTGACGTTATATTTCACCCACGTTTGTATGGGCTCTTCCTAGAATCCAGGCATCATAATAATTAAAGACCAGATTTTAAAAAATTACTGATTCGGAAAGTGTAATCATATTTTTCCTGCAAATACGTCCTCGTAAACTCTTTTTAATAAAAAAAAAAAAAAAGAAAAAAAAAGGGGGGGGCCAGGACACAGATGCATCAATAGTCTGAATTTTTACCTTCAACGAAAGTATCTTAAATTATTTGTAGAAGTATGCTAAAAAAATTAAAAAAAGAGGCAAGTCCTGTACAAATTTTACATTCCGGCGTGTTTGACACTCTTTTCTTAATCTTTTAACTTAAAAATGAGAATATGATCACGCCTCAAATTCCATTATTTCTATTTAAACAAACTTAATTTTGATTAATGAGCTTTAAGAGTTAATCGTTTGGGAAATAATAATTTAAGATCTTAAAAAAACCTTCAGAATAATCGTTTTTCAAGAAATGACAGCTCATAATGTCACAATTTGAGTACCGTTTGACTTAATTTATATCAAACAAGTTTAAAACAATTACACGTGATAGGGTAACTTAATCTGCGCTCTTGCAATGGTCATATAGATATTTGTGTTGTAAAAGCTTTGAGCGGATGAAATGAATAAAGATATTAGTCATATTATCTTCATTTTACTGAAAAATGTTTCCTGTAGTTTTCTTTAGATGAAAAAAGATTAGGATAACGAAATAGAAAATGAAGTGAAATCACAGTGGTTAACATTATGATTAACTAATAACAATATCAATATTATGTTTCGTTGTATTCAAATGTGAAATGTGAAAGATTGAAATTGATGAATTTTGTTTTAATGAAAACAAAGAAAGTGATAAAGTAGTCGAAGAATGGTGATTTGTGTGTGGGATTTCCTGATTGTTTTCGAAAATTAATGCATTTTTTTTCATAATTCGTGGATTGTAGGAAGAAAGATTTATATCTTTTTGTCATTTGAATGGGTTTCTACTGTTCTGAATCAACATATTCATAAATTGCATTATTGTATTGTCTGCAACAATTTTGTTTACTAGTTTACGAACCAATAAATCATTAAGGAAATATAACAAAATTGAAAATGAAGACGTGATACATATGTGCTTTTGTTCAGACATTCGCTTTTTTTCCGCTTTGGTTTTTGTCCGAAAATTTGGATATTTGTCCAACACTTTTGCTTTTTGTTTGTTGCTTTTGTTCCGTTTTGCTTTTTGTCAAATAATTTTGCTTTTGTCCGACACTTTTGCTTTTTGTCCGTTTCTTGTGGTCCGTTTTGCTTTTATCTGAAACTTTTTTTTTCTGTCCGTTGATTTTTGTCCGACACTATTGCTTTACGTCAATTGCTTTTTAACCGATTTGCTGTCTGTCCAATGTTTCTGCTTATCTTCTTCATTTTTGTAGGTTACGTTGGAACTTCGAAACTCAATGAGATATTTGAAATAAATACAAACTCATTCCTTAGTTTGTAAAAGGTGAATTTCTAAATTTGCATCTATCCAAATTTCATATCTGTGGAATCAGTTGTACTTGTTATGTCCTGTATAAATATCTCAGAATGTGTAGATGTAATATTTCTAGGACCAGGTGTACAATCATCTTTGTTGCATTTGAGTGAAAGCTACATGCGATTTTATAATATGATATGTATGGAGATATGTCAGTCAATGCATCTTTATAAAGGTTCGATCAATAAAGTGTAAAGCGTTCTAATTATATTGAAATATGTCCTGATGAAAATTCGAATATTTTGGACCTTGTTTACACCAGTGTCAGAATAAGGTTGTCGTAGTTTTCATTTAAAGTTACACACACATGATCATCAAATTTTCGGGATGAATTTTGATGTCTGCAACAAGAAAATTTACGTTGTCGATAGAACTTGGCAATTACATAATCGCACCAACCTTTCGAAGTTAAATTAAATTAGTCTATAGCTGGCATACTGGATAGAAATATTTCTAAATTTCATCTACCTTGATACATTCTTTCCCTTTTTTTAAGTCATTGAAGTTTGACAATCAACAGGTGATAGCTTAGTTCACCAAGTATGTCAAGATATTTTGTTTGTTTTGTTGGTGGTTATTTTAGATTCTTTTGTTTGTATTTGTTTGTTTCTGTTTTGGTTTTTTTTTGTTTTTGCTGTGTAAAACCAACATATTAGAAGATTAGTTTACTTGGGAGGTTCAGTAAACCAATATCTTAAAGTGTCATTTCTATCAGTTATTTTTAAAGAATAGGTAAATTACCGACTTCATATCAAAATTAGGTAAGCGGAGATGTTCACTACTAGTTTTTTGTTTGGTTTTTTTTTCGTTGCTAATGTTGTTTACCACTAGTATTTTGTTTATGTTGCTATATTGTTTATTTCTAATATTTTGTTGTAGTTGTTGTTGTTCACTACTAGTATTTTGTATTTTGTTGTTGTTGAAGTTGTTTACTACTAGTAATCAGTTGCTGTTGCTGTTGTTGTTAACTACTAGTTTCATGTTTTGAAGTGTGATATCAGGATAAGGGATTTATCATCTAATGTTCGTGCTTCGTGAATCACTCTATTTACACAAAAAAGTCAGTTAAAGAACTTTCATAGATACTAGTAACGTTTGTTGTTTAAGCATACATCAGGCTGTTGTTTTTTATCGTTTAAATTGATTCCTGTTTTGTCATGCTGGGGCCTGTTACATTTTTTTTAATGTATTATAGTGATTCGTTAATGTACTGTACTGCACAGTGATATTAAGTTGCTTTCAATCGGGTCCTTGGTTCTCTGGTGAAAAGTGTTCTGATTAGTGATGCACTTTTGTGTTGACTTGAGTTATCATTGGTATGTTTATAATTATAAATTAACTGTTAACAAAACTTTGAATTTTTGAAATACTAAGGCTTTTCTACCTCAGAAATAAATTACCTTAGCTGTATTTTGCAAAACTTTTAAGAATTTGTAGTCCTCAATGCTCTTCAACTTTGTACTTTATTTGGTTTAAAAAAAAAATACGAGCATCACTGGTGAGTCTTTTGTAGATGAAACGCAAGACGGGCGTAAATAAAAAATTCAATTCTGGTATCTATGATGTGTTTATTTTCTTGACAGCTGCTGAGAGATCTTCATAGATGCCTTGAAAATCTTAAGATCATATTTCATAGCTATATTAAAGGGCTAAAAAAAGCTTTATTAAACAAATTTCCTTATTTTTACATCTGTAAAAGTTAAGAGTTTTGCCTCAAGGGGTTAGTGCCATTTGTCCACTGCCTACATGTACACGTGTTCATATGTGTGTGATTGATTTCTTTTAAATATATGTATTAATAAGGAGTGTCAGATTGCTTAATATCAACAAAAGACGTTATCAGTTAATTATTTTGAGTTTAATGATATTTTATCATTTAAAAATGTCAGTCCTAAAAATTATTTTTAATAAATGTATGGTAAAATTACTGCTCGCAAACATGTCTTACAATTTACAGAATTATATGTTTACACCTGTCACAGTTGACATCTGTTTTGCTTCCTGTAGATTTTTGTTTGTGTGATTAATCTTCTCTAAATATATATTATCTATACAGCGTGTCAGGTTGCTTAATATCAACAAAAGCCGTCATCGGATTTATAAAAACATCTAATTAGCTAGTGTTACTTTTGTTATTTTGTGTAAATTTAAATCTTTCATATCAAACTTAATAAATTTCTCAAATATATATGCAAGACTCATATCGACGCGCGGTCTCTAACCGACATCTGTTCCTGAAATCGACGCCCAAATCTGGCGTCACGATTATAGTCTACAAAATAGCATTGTATGCCCCTCTAATCGACGTCTTTTTGGTGTTCTCGAATCGACATCCAATATTTGCTACACTATACGACGTTCGTTTTATGGACTTTACACAGTGAAATCATAACTTTATGAAAGGGTGGGTTGAATGTACATATCATATTTGTGATTGTCTTATTGTTTAATCTAGTGTTTGTCCTTTAATTTTGATAACAATATCAGAAAACAGTTTTGGTACGATACTTCACAACGATACAGATAATATAACAAAAGATTAATTTAAAAATTGTTTGATGAGACTGTCATACAAGTGTGAGGTTTAGCGCTATAGCACCAGTTTCAATCCACCATTTTTCCAAATTTAAAAATGCCTGTACCAAGTCAGGAATATGACAGTTGTTTTTTTCAACCTAAAACTCAAACAGCATGTAAAAAAATATAAGACCAAATCATAATACTGTTTAAACATTGACTGTACGTTTTTATTTTGTCTATTGTTTGAGTCTATATACTGTCCACTAGATGTCACTTAATTTTGTTAAAGTTTGATTTGTTGTCCATTTGTCGTACAAAATACACCCAAATATACCCATAAATTGATTAAAATACATGTACATGTATATACCAAACGAACTTACTTTAACTAAATCTAACATAAACAGCAGCAGTTGTCCTTTTCTAGATTTAGACATTTCAATTTCAAACGGGAAACTTCACACTAAAATTTACGACAAAAGAGACGATTCTTCATTTCCTATTGTTAATTTTCCTTTTTTAGACGGCGATGTGCCTTTGGCTCCATCATACGGTGTTTATATATCGCAACTCGTCCGGTTTGCCCGTGTGTGTTCTGATGTCATAGATTTTAACGAACGTAATCAATGCATCACTGGTAAATTGTTGTGTCAGGGATTTCGATACCATAAATTACTTTTACTAAATTCTTTCATAGATACAAAGATTTGATTAGTAAATTTGGCTATACCTGTAGAAAGCTTATTAAAAATGGTATTTCACATCCTAAATTTTATGGTAATATTGTACTTAAAGCGAGGAAATCACTATGTGATCCTTGTAAACTCATCGAACCTTTAAACAAACTTATCAGTAAGGGTTATCGTACCAATATTGTAATAAGATCTCTGAATATAGTTCACATTGGCACTAATATTGCTATTGTCATTAGCAAATTAAAACATAACTAAATTTCATTATCTTTTGAGGCGAGATGTATAGAGACACAGACACGTTAACTTTTATTTCTATAGAAGTCGCTCTTCACTATACTACTACCTGTCGATACATTTATTTTTGGCATTGCACAAGTCATGTCTTCTTTGACTATTAATGACGTTAAAATACTAAATCCCTGTGATGTGTTTTAGTCGATTTTAGTCTCTGATGCATGATTTTTTATTATTAATTGGTTTTGGCTTTGAACTAGCTGTCAGTAACTGCGAGTACTCTCAAATCGTATTTTCTTGTTAATTCGACCTGATGATACTGTTTATAATGCTTTTTTGTTATTTTTTATTTATATGGATCTTGTCTGTACACCAGCTTTGATTATTTGTAATATCTTCAATTTTTCACTTATTCTTACAACATTTGTATAAACTTCAAGATTATAAAAAAAACGGTTTTTTTCTAAAGTTAACATTGATTGGTTAAATATTTCTCAGTCATGTCCTGCGTTTGAATTTGTTTGTTAGCTTTTTGGTCATGAATGTTTGTCTCTAATATTTAATTAACTGTGCATTTGTATTCAGATATCGCAGATCAAATTTATTCGTTCATTGTTTAATTATACGTTTTTTGATTGAGTTAATTCTGCCAATTGATATTTTATCGTATGTTTTTCTTTGTTGTGATGTTATGCTATTGTTTCAGAAAAAGGGAGAAGGTTTGGATCCATTAAAACGTTTAATCCCGCTGCAAATGTTTGCACCTGTCCTAAGTCAGGAATCTGATGTACAGTAGTTGTCGTTTGTTTATGTAATATATACGTGTTTCTCGTTTCTCGTTTTGTTTATATAGATTAGACCGTTGGTTTTCCCGTTTGAATAGTTTTACAATAGTAATTTTGGGGCCCTTTATAGCTTGTTGTTCGGTGTGAGCCAAAGCTCCGTGTTGAAGGCCGTACTTTAACCTATAATGGTTTACTTTTTAAATTGTTATTTGTATGGAGAGTTGTCTCATTGGCACTCACACCACATCTTCCTATATCTATTTTAATGATGTTTGTAATTGTCTTATTGTTTTTATCTGTTTTTTGTCCTTTAATTTTGAAATCAATATCAAAAAACTGTTTTGGTACGATACTTCACAAAAAGACAAAACGATACAGATAATATAACCAATGATCAATTTAAAAATAGATGATTTAATAAATTAGACGTTGCGATGAGAATCTCTTCATCGATCGGACGTCGTTTTTGTGATGCATTACATCACATTGGACATCGATTACAGCGTTAAGATATTGTAAGATCTTCATAGACGCCAGGAAAATTTCATGATCATCTTACATAGCAATAGAAAAGTATTATTTTGATTGATTGATTGATTGTTGGTTGGTTGCTTAATGTCCCGTGGCAAATATTTCATGCATGTTCAGGACCAGAACAAGTTAACAATAACAACAATAGGTAGGTCTTATAATAGAGGCCATCCAGGATGATGGTAAGAGAAATTTGGACTGTCAGTGGAAAATGATGGTTTATTGGATCAGAAATTTTGCCTTGCAACAGGCCACCTACGGACCCCTCAAAAACAAAAAAAAACGTTGTTGCAACGGTTCTTAACGTAAAAAACGCAAGGCACTCTCTCCACACGAGGCATCGGATGTAACGTCCCCATTCTCACCTGAAGTGGCTACAAACTTCATACATCCCGCACAGCCAATCGACTAGCGTTTTACTACCAGTAGGGAGAAGATAAAGTGATCATATTTCGTTTCCCCAGTCCCCCTTGGGATTATTTTTGTGTTACTCTATTAAATAAATGTTCATTTTTTACATCTGCAAAAGTTTAAACTATTTTGCCTCTGAGGGGTTAGCGCCATCTGCTTACTGCATATATAAAGTGTATATGTGTTTATACACATGTACGTGTGTGAATGACTTCCTTTAAATATATATCTACGAAGAGTATCAGATTGCGTAATATCAACAAAAGACGTAATCAACTATTATTTACCTAAGTGCATTATTGCCAAAAGTGACTGTTTATTAAAAATTACATATTTTCTGTAATGGCCCTGTTTTTCTGTAATGGTCCTGTGTTTTCTGTAATGGCCCTGTTTTTCTGAATTGGCCCTGTATTAATGCCCAGTTTGTCTGTATTAAGCCCTGCTAGGGTTTTTAATAAAGTTAATAAAACTAAGTTGTAAAGAGAATAATACCTTTTTGTATTTTATTTAATTTAGTAACCAGCAACAAACATTAAAGAACCATATAAAGGGATCACTGTTCATCCTGTTTTTAACACATATCTCTTTCAACTTAATATCCTGGATATTTGGTATATTTAAAGCTTTATAATGGTGAAGTACAAACTATTTTGTTCAAACTAAACTGTCATTAAAAGAGTAAGACAGTACATCAAATTAGCAGCAACACATACGCTTTTGTTCAGTTGGTTGATAAATGTATTAAGAAATGGGTGTTTTTATAATGGCCCTGTTATATGTCCTCGGTCAGTAATAATAGCCTCGGATATCTTTAATAGCCCTCGGCGTTGCCTCGGGCCATTACTGACTTCCTCGACCATTATTACAGACCTTGGACATATAACAGGGCCATTATAAAAACACCCATTCATTAATACAAAAATAGTATTGAGCAAAGTATAATGATGTTTTATCATTTGAAAATGTCATTCCTAACAGTTATTTTAATAAATATATTGTAAATTTACTGCGCGCAAACATGTATTAGAATTGACAAAATTGTATGTATACACCTGCCACAGCTAAAATCTTTTTTGCTTCCTGGAGATCTGTGTTTGTGTGATAAACTTTGTCTAAATATAAATTATCTATAAAGAATATCAAATTGCTAAATATCAACAAAAGCCGTCATTAGTTTTTTTAAACAAATCATTTAATGGTGTATATGTGTTTATTAGTCGAAATGTCATTGGCATCTTACAGTTATTTTCAATGGACGTTTTCCGCGTGAAAAAAAAAACCCAAATTTTTCAACAAAGAAACGTTTATTATTATTATCGAGGTTTCTAATTAGCTTGTGTAACGATGGTTATTTTATGTACGTTTAAATCTTTAAAATCAAACTTCATAAATTTTCTCAAATATATATGTAATACTCAAATCGAAGCCCGATCTCTAATAGTCGTCCGTTCCTTATAAGGGACTTTTTTACTTCTTTTCCCACTTTTTTTGTAATAAACATGTAAGGTATCCAATTTTCAAGTTCCAGTTTCAATACAACATTCATAAATGCTGAATTTGTAAAGATAAAGCAAAATTCATACTACAGCCCATACTGCGGCCAATGTATATTTGGTATATAAAGTTGCACATTGACTGTTTTTAAAAGAATGGTGTAAAATACTAGGTTTAATAAATATGAATTGTTTTCTGTGTTTACTTTAGTCAGTATTGCAAGTACACCTAGAAACTAAAGACTTGGTGTTCTCTTAGTTAAATTTTTCATTATATGGAAGTGTTTGATTAAATACCCTGAAAAGACCACAACAAGACTTTTCAAAGGCTTTTTTAAGCAGTTTGATACCAACTAAAACAACAATTATGTTTCATTATACTAAATCTGTGTTTTAATTACTTGTAAAGTTCATAAAATGTCATTGACAATCACTCGGCAGAAATATCTGTAACCCCAACATCAGGATGGATTCTTCGCCAAAACTAGAGAGCCAGAACTAAAGTAGAAAAAAGTGCCAAATATGAATAAATAAGACTAAGTATAACCAAACTTTGCATTTGGAAGATTAAAGTAGCAATTTAGAATATTTAAAAGCATTTATTTAACATAAAAATCCAATTACAAACTATTCAACACTAGTTTCCTAGATGAAGGACATGTAATCATGAAAAGTTGTCTAGTATAGTTTTTAAATAAAAAAAACTCAATGCCCTATGTAAAAATAAATGAATACCTTCATGCGGTCAGATTATTCGAGTGTTAAAATACTACAAAAGTGCTTATTTACCACTTGTTCTACAACTTAACATGGGGAACACAGCTAAAAAAACATTTACTATGTCAAAGGGAGGTAATCCGTTTTTTTTCATATGATTTCATATACTTTATGAAGAGAAATATGTGCAAAATGTGATGTAATAGGGAGAATATGTATGCCTTTCATTGATATCATAACTCTAAAGTGTAATTTCTATTGTTTCTTTCAATCTGCACACAAAATCTGATATTTACCATCTACCCAATGCTTCCTCTCACAGTACACTCAGTGCATTCTTGATAGCCGCAGCTAAGATAGAAATTTGTGTAAAATACAACTTCAAATGGTTCCAAAATCCTTCCATTACATTAACATTTACAGGAAATGAGTTTGTTGATTATTGTGTGGCCTTGGATAAGTACCGTGAAAGAGTGCATATTTTACTATAGGGGTAAATTCAGTAAAAAAAATCTCTCATTGACTTTAATGCTAATCTATGCATGGAATTAAATTTATACCTGATTTACCTTTAGAAATTAGAAACTTTCATATAACATTCATGAAAGTACAAATGTAGCCCTATCTTTTGCAACAATAAAAACATAGTGCCATGCGTCATTTTTGGGCATTCACATGACCTTGTTTACAAACAATGTAGATTCGCCACTGAATTCCTATACTGACCCCCATTACTTTTCAACACTGTAGAAAAATAAAATACTACATTCAGCATTTTTTTTTTTTCAACTCTAGTTTTGATCCATCCGCCAAAAAATATTTATTACAAACATTATCTACCAATCAGAAGAGCATATGACTTCAGTGTTATACAGAAAGCTCTCCCCTAAATGGGCGGTCCCTGATGACGTATATTTATTTACTGAATTTACCCCTTAAGGTAGATTCATGGTAAACCGCCATCTTGGATTGTACCATCACAGTACAAAATCGGTCTAGTTATTTGCCTAAATCTGAAAATTTGAAGACAGATTTGCAATTCAATGGTTAGACTGTTTTTTTCTTTTTAAAGAATATATAATAGCCCAATATTGATCAAAACTTGCATTTTTATATATGATGTTTGTAATTGTCTTATTGTCTTTATCTGGTGTTTGTCCTTTAATTTTGATAACAATATCAGAAAACAGTTATAGTTTCGGCAAGCTACTTCACAAAAAGACAAAACGATAAAGATAATATAAACAAAGATCAATTTAAAAATAGATGATTTAATGAAATTAGACATTCGTCGTTTTTTGTGATTCATTACATCACATTGGACATCGATTACAGGGTTGAGATATTAAAAGATCTTCATAGATGCAATGAAAATTTCATTATCATCTTTCATAGCAATAGCAAAGTGTTGATAAGATAAGATTATTTTTGTGTCACTTTATTAAAAAAAAGATGTACGGAGTCCTGTTGGTCTCACACAGATGATAAAGTGTCTTTTAAGGTCCTGCGCTGAAGATGTGTAAAGTCTAGCGCTGGAGATGTAAAGTCTAGCGCTAGAGATATAAAGTCTAGCGCTGGAGATGTAAAGTCCAGCGCTGAAGATGTAAAGTCTAGCGCTGGAGATGTAAAGTCCAGCGTTGGAGATGTAAAGTCTAGCGCTGGAGATGTAAAGACCAGCGCTGCAGATCTAAAGTCAAGCACTGGAGATGTAAAATCAAGCGCTGGAGATGTAAAGTCTGGCGCTGGATATGTAAAGTCAAGCGCTGGAGATGTAAAGTCAAGCGCTGGAGATGTAAAGTCAAGCGCTGAAGATGTAAAGTCAAGCGCTGGAAATGTAAGGTCAAGCGCTGGAGATGTAAAGTCTAGCGCTGAAGATGTAAAGTCAAGCGCTGGAGATTCAAAGTCCAGCGCTGGAGATTCAAAGTCCTGCGCTGGAGATGTAAAGTACTACTCTGGAGATGCAAAGTCCAGCGCTGGAGATGTAAAGTCCTGCGCTGGAGATGTAAAGTCAAGTGTTGAAGATATACAAACCAGGAATCCAGGGTACCGTTTCACTAAAGGTCGTAAGAGTTACAGCCAGTCGTAACTCTTACGACCTTTAGTGAAACAGTACCCAGTGCTTTCAAAGTTATCAAGATGCATAATTCCTACAAAAATTTATTTACAAAACTCATCTTTGAATTCACTTCAGCTATTATTATACTGTGACCTATATATAAATGTATCCAAGTATGATTAACCAAAAGCTCTAGAGTCTGTAATCGTTCACCTGGTTTAAATGAACTTATTAGTATTTTTACGCAAAACTATGTTTGGCTGCGGAAGCTATCTTTGATTTCTAAAAATTGGCACCACAATCATAAATTTTTTTTGTAATGAGTCAGTACAGATTGCAAAGTTTGAACAAAATAAAATGTGTGTTTTGGCAAATTTATTTGACGGTTTGGTCTAATTTGAATCTCAGCCTGTGTCGCTATTCCTGTAACCCGATCCTGGTCCCAAGGCATAGCACATGAAAGCCATATTGGATACGAGGAGATATTGTAGATGACCCTTTATTCATCATTCCTATTATGATACAGTTGATTCTCGTTATGTGGAACTCGAAGGGACCGATGAATTTATTTCTACTTAACCAAAAATTCGAGTAATCAGGAGTAAATGGTCCAAACATTCTGTTCGAGTTATCCGACAATTCGACTTACCATATTCCTCGTATTAAGCGCCCAGGGCGCTAACAAAATTCCAAAGAGGGAGCGCTTATTGAAATTGACAAAATCCGGAATTTTTACCGCTTCGAAACTGTTTCTGGAGTAAAATTACCATTTAAATTGTGTTTCCAGTTTGAAACTCATGCCACAAACAGAAACATACTGACGTTTCTACGCAAAAAAACGATACTTTTCGGTTATTTTAGAGGGCTCTTATTAATTTTTTGTTGGAAAACTAGGTAGGGGGTGCTTATAGTGGCAGGGGTGCTTAATATGAGGAATACGGTACATGTGTTCGATATAACGAGAGTCGACTGTATTTTCAAGGTTTAAACACTAGGCCTTGTAGTTTCAGAGGACAATACTTTAGTTTTATTTCTACCAATCAGAAGCAAGAACTTCCCATGGCGACCATTTTTTAAATCAAATCTGCATAAAATGAGGAATATTTGTATAGGACCTCCCATACACCATTCCCACCAAGTTACAGTTTAATGGGAATTGTAGTTTCAAAGGAAAACATTTTTTTGATTTCGACCAATCAGAGACAGGTACTGCCCATGGTCACGGTAATGGTGGCTATGTTTGAGGTTGAATCAACACGAAATCTTTATACATCATTCCTTCCATTTTAGTTACAGTTACTGAATATACTTTGACAGGAGATGATTTCAAATTTCGAAAAAATAATTGCCCATGGCATTATTGGCTGCCATGTTTGATTGCACAAAATGTGAAATCTTTGTAGAGAACCTCCCATATTTCATTCCTACCAAGTAACAGTTCAATAGGCCTTGTAGTTTCAGAGGGAAAAAAATGTTTATTTCGACAAATCAGAAACAAGTATTGCCCGTTGTGGCTATGTTTGAAAATCAATCGGCACAAAATGAGGAATCTGTTTAGAGGACCCTCCATACACATTCCTGCAAAATTTGGTTCCAATTGACCAAGCAATTTTGAAGTAGAAGATTACATCTCCAGCGCTTGACTTTACATCTCCAGCGCTAGACTTTGCATATCTCCAGCGCTAGATTTTACACATCTCCAGCGCTAGACTTTACATCCCAGCGCTAGACTTTACATCTTCAGCGCTTGACTTTTCATCTCCAGCGCTAGACTTTAAATCTCAAGCGCTGGACTTTACATCTCCAGCGCTAGACTTTATATCTTCAGCGCTGGACTTTACATCTCCAGCGCTAGACTTTACATCTCTAGCGCTAGACTTTACATCTCCAGCGCTAGACTTTACACATCTTCAGCGCAGGACTTTAAAAGACACTTTATAATCTGTGTGAGACCAACAGGGCTCCATAAACATTTTTTTACATCTACAAATTTTTAAAGTTGAAACTTTTTCTCCGAGGGGTTAGTGTCATCTGCCCATGTGTTTATATGTGTGTGATTGACCTCCTATATATATACATATATATTCATATTAGATTACTTTTAAATATCAACTAAAGACGTAATCAGTTTATTATTTGACAAAGTTTAATGATGTTTTATCTTTTGAAAATGTATTTTTTACAGTTATTTTTAATAAATGTATGGTATATTTACTGACACGATTTAGAAAAGACACAATTTCATATACACATGTACACCTGCCACAGTTGAAAGCTGTTTTTGCTTCCTGGGGATTTGTGTATGTGCGATAAACATATTCTCTAAATATATTATCTTTAAAGAATGTCAGATTGCTGAATCAAAAAAGTCGTCATTTTTTTTAAAGTTAAATGATGTGTATGTGTATGTTGAAACGGCACTGGTCACTAACAGATATATTTCAATAAATATTTTCCGCGTGAAAAAATACATTTTTCAGTAAAGAAACATTTAACGAGGTTTCAAAATAGCTAGTGTAAGGATAGTTTAAATCTTTCATACCAAACTTTATAAATTTCTCAAATATATTGTATTTGTTCATCTTGTGTTGTCGATAACTTTGTTCTTGCAAATTTTTTTTGTCTTCTATATTTCTGATCAAAATGGTAAAAATCGACGTTTTCGGGCATAAACCACCAACTATTTCAGATAGATAGACAACATTTACATCTGTTGCTGCTTATCATGGGTTTTTTTTCATATCTGTATCTCAATTTTTTTTTTCAATCTTATGATTTTCAAGATAATAAGCAATAACGCAAAATGGAACAAACTGCGCTACACATCTTGACGACTTGTAAATTTGTTCAAAAATATTGTATTTACTTAAAGTAAAATGGATTGGACTCAAATAAATAATACGAAGTCTGATGAAGGCCGCCCCGAATTACAATATAAACTATTGTAAAATATGCAGACTTGATCCTTTATTCACACGATTCTGACTGATAGAAGTTTCTTATAAAATACTTCGCGTTCATCTATATAGATGATGTCCTCTCACTACAATATTCAAAGTAGCAATAAAGGATACTATATAGATACAAAAAGATGTGGTACGAGTGCCAATGAGAAAACTCTCCATCAAAGTCACAATATATATAAAAGTCGACCATTATACGTCAAAGTACGGCCTTCAACATATAGTCTTGGTTAACACCGAACAGCAAGCTATAAAGTGCCCCAAAAATACCTGCATAAAATTGAAAATATATTGCTTAAAATATTTCTATTTTCTATACGTATATGAAACATGAATAACAGGTGATGTATGTATACTATAAGTCAAAAAAAAATATTTTAAAGGCTAGTTTGAAACTTGGGTAACTAACTATATATTTTCTTTCCTCTCAATTATTGAGTAAAAAGTGACGCCTTCAACTTTTGAAAAAACAACTATTTTTTACTTATAGTATACATACATCACCTTCATGTTTCATATAAGTATCAAAAATATTAATTTCAAAGACTAAAATAGAAAAAAAAACTAAAGACAAGTAACACAGCATGGACAATGCATTTCAAACTTTGATAGAAGTACATCTCTAAACTTTGGTTCAGAGAAAAGGTCAATTAAACAATTATTAGTCATTTATTACAATATTGTGCGGTACATCTCGAGTGCAAACATTAATTTGTACTGAGATGTAAGATGTGTAGTACATATATTATGCACAAATTGTCATGGTAATCAAGGAGTACGTGCACTAATGAAGTACAGAACTTTGTCAAAAAATTAGGCATCTATTTTATAGAAAGCCGTCTTTATACTTTCTATTCCTGGCTTTCATTTTGTTATGATTTAAGAATTTGATTGTTTTTTGTTTGGTTTTTTTTTGTGTTTACCGGAATCTTTTATTTTTTAAAATATCTCGCGGTTAAACCTAAGCTTAACATGTTATAAGGCTTGCTTTCCGTTATATAAAAATTTAAAAAAATTATTGTCTTTTTTTCTGTTTTCCAGAAACTTTGAAACTTATTTATTTTCGAAATATCTCGCGGTTAAACGTTTACTTAGTTTTTTTTACCATTATGCAACCATTTTCTTTTTCTTAAAGAAAACATTTCAATACTGACATATGGGAGAACAATGACCATAAAACTACACTTAATATAAAAACCACTTTTGCAGCCAATCAAGCTAGCCGATACAATTTGTGATTTGTTTTAGCAGTCCTTTTTTATGATGTATCTAAACAAACACAAAAAGTAAGTACCAAAAGTGATAAATGTATAATTCACTCAGAAAGTAATTTTTACATTATCTTTTTTCTTGCGGATCCTATGTTGTTCTTTCATTGTGAACCTTAATAAAATTGGGAATGGAAATTGGGAATGTGTAAAAGAGACAACAACCCGACCATAGAGCAGACCATAACCTGACCATAGAGCAGACAACAGCCGATGGCTACCAATGGGTCTTCAATGAAGCGTGAAACTCCCGCACCCGGAGGAGTCCTTCAGCTGGCTTCAGTGATAATGGACGTCATACTAAACTCCGAATTATACACAAGAAACTAAAACTAAAAATCATACAAGACTAACAAAGACTAGAGGCTCCTGACTTGGGACAGGCGCAAAAAATGCGGCGGGGTTAAACATGTTTTTTACGATCTCAATCCTCCCCCTATACCTCTAGCCAATGTAGAAAAAACAAACGCACAACAATACGCATATATAAACTTAGTTTAAGAGAAGTCCGAGTCCGCACAATTTATCTGGTGTGTATAAAAAAGAAGATGTGGTATGATTGCCAATGATACAACTGTCCACAAGAGACCAAAATGACACAGACATTAACAACTATAGGTCACCGTACGGCCTTCAACAATGAGCAAAGCCCATACCGCATAGTCAGCTATAAAAGGCCCCGATATGACAATGTAAAACAATTCAAACGAGAAAACAAACGGCCTGTACACGTTTCTAACATCGGTTGATAAGAGTTAATTTAATAATTTAATGCATGACACGACAAGCTGTTATCTGTGAATATTTAGTACTTACTAATGTCCAGCAATGACACACAACGTGTTTGTTTTTGGTACTCTCAAAAGAGGTCAACCAAACTTTTACTTACTGGAGGATGCAGGTAACGGTTTGGCAGTATACCTGGCTGATGGAGTTACGGAAGAAAAGTTTCCCGTTGTTATAGCGAGCAGCTGCAATATTCCATTCATGTTACCTGTGGCAGGTAAAGGCAAGGTAATATTCATATCAACGAAATTTGTGTGTGTATATTGCTCTTAAGAAGTACACGGAAGATAAAGCGGAGACAAAAAAAAACATGCTTGCTTACTTTTGAATAAATATTTGTTTGCATCTCTGTACTTTTGCATATACCTGTATTTTATGCATTTTAAGGCAAAATGTTCATTCCGGCAGCTTTTACAATAAATGTATATGCCACAGAACAAATTTAACAGTACCATAAAACACATACATAATGACGAATGGTTTTTGAACACTAGTATTCGTTTTTACCTGTATTATACAGAAAAAAATATTATGTTTTTCATACAGAAGCGAACTTTTTTATATCGTTAGCAAGGAAATCTCAAGTTAAAAGTCCAAATATTGATAATTGCCTTTTATACGGGCCAAATTTCTCACTTCCCTTTGTAATATTCCTCGAGTACTCGGAATTTTTAAACGTTCCATACAGAGTTATTTCTTGTTCATAGTATGTAATGCTTACTAGATTACATATTGTATAGCTGCACTAAAATAGTTTTAATTTTAATTTTAAATCATATAACTTTGTATTGTATGGACGTCTTGTCCCTGTGATCAAATGTTAAGGTTTGTTTTCTATAAGGTTAGGATTACTTATCCTTCGTGATCTAGAGCACCTGAGATATCCGCCGGTATTTGGATATAATACTTATATATGCTTATAAAATATATAGATTACATTGACATTAAATTTGTTAAAATAGAAGGTTAAATCTAACAAATTTTATTTTTATTATTCAGAATGTTGTCGGTGAAATTTATGAAGTGGATGACAGCATGCTAAACCGTTGAGATATCTTAGAGAGAAAAGCAGAAATTCTTGACAGACGTGAAATTAATGTCGTATCCAATGGATGTACTATAACATGCTGGTGTTACCATCTGGTTAACCACAAGAAAGAGTTACAAGAACTACCAACAATTGATAATTATGACACGAATGGTTCACACGGTCTTCCTTATATTCCCAATTCTTTAGAAACATGTGACAATTTCAGCGATGTCCAAATACCGAAATAAATTAGAATAACACAATGATAATCACTATCATAGTATGTTATGACAAAAGATGACAAGTTAATGCAAACATACAATGAATTGTTGTTTTTCATATATACAGACGTAAATAAAAACGTGTTTAAAGTGTCTATATTAGGGTTGTTTTCTCCTGTGGCTTATTATATTGGGTATATTTTTCCCACGTTGCTCACATATTAATTTTATACAAGACAAAAGATAACTGCCCTGAACTTAGAATTTCAGAAACGAATAAACATTTCTCATGTAAATAAATCAAAATGAAAAATTTAGTTTCATTTTTGTTTTATCTTTCTATTTGAAATGAAAGGAGGGGGGGGGTAAAATCTATGAATTTCTACCTCATTTATTTCCTCAGGGAATTTATCATCACACGAACTTTACAGAGATTGATAGAGTGATTGCTGTTTGTTTTACGCCGCATTGGTAAAAAAAATCATTTATCATAAAACTGGTCTAAAAGATATGCAAACGATACTCAAGAGATATTTAAACTCATTAGCCGAAAAAACTGTCAGTCCCATTGCGAAAACGATCATAAGACAAACAACAGAACAGTGTGTATACAAAACACTACATAGAAACCGAAAAACTTCACAACACCAATAAATTACACTACTGAATCAGTTAAAAGACACGAGTTTTCATGAGTTTTTTTTCACAAATGTGAATGATCATGCCTAATCCCACCTCAGACTGGTTAATTAGCTGTTGGATATTAAACAACGGATAAGTAAAGGTTCAACAGATTAGAATTTATATTTTAGTAATTTAATGTTCCAAATTATTTTCAATATTTGATGGTAAAATAAAAAAATCAAGAACCTGTTTCAAAGATGGAAATGACCTATGGTATATTTATCGCAGCTTTTACATGTATGCTATTCGAGTCGATAGATGCTAGTATGAAGCGATTTCCATCTCCCATCCGACGTGGGACGTTTCCGCTTTTTTATATGACATTTACGCTTTTGAGAATGGACATTTGCGCTTCAATTGTTAGGATAAGAATAAATACATAATAACAACGATTAATCTTCCCTCAACATGAACTGTACACAAAAAAGAATACACTTTATGAATTTCGTGTGTCGTAAGCCTTTTACTGGATTTACCTTAATCGGGAAAGTTCAATCAAACCAAAACAACAATTGAAAGATAGGGATACGCTAACTAGTAGAAACAGTCGTTGGTTTAAAGATGATTTTTTTTATCTCCACAAAATAAAATAAGCTATATAAAAAAAATGATAGATTTCCTCGGAATTTCCAGGCAATAGAATGAACAGAAGAGAAGTGTAGTTTCCGTTTTTAAATCGATGAATGGTACAAATATCAGTTGATTTTAAACAGACTCATTAAGATTGTATAGGTAAAAGTTCAAAGGTCCTGTCAATTTGATACAAATGGTTACAAGTTTAAGTTTGGAGGCTTCCGAGCGCAAATGTCCTTTCGTGTAACAGGTAAAAGAACTCGCTTTTTAAATTGGTGAAAAGTTTTTGCTTCTTCACCATACATACATGATAATGAGGAATTTGATACACAGTGCAAACACTACGGCTTTATGTCATAAATTATTTGCGAGCAAATGCAGCTTTATTAGGTCTTTCAACCTTTCAGTTGAAAGACCTATAGGGTTTGTTCTGATTATTATTATTATTATTTTTTTTTTTTTTCTTCCGCCAACTTTTTTTTCCTTCGCTGTTTTTTTGTTTCACAAGATATCTCTTAGATATAAGGTAAATGATATCGACCAGTTAATACGCTTCTGAAACTGACACCGCGTAACAAAAAACTGTACCTTGTAAGAGTTATCTCCCCGAACACTGTTTTTCTTGTGGCCACTACTCCTTCGCAACCGTATAAGAAACTGACAAATTTATTTTTCCAAATTGCTCGTTATATCCTTAGGATGTTCTGTTTCATTTCAACCGAAGCTATCCGGAGACTCCATATGAGAGTAATCCCCCCTTTTATATATGATATCAGTGATATGCATTTCTAACTGGTAAACTATAAGTGATAGAGACCTAGGGTCTTTTGATTTAAGATCCTTGGTCCAAAAAAATGAAAATTAGGTCAAGGTCAAAGGTCAAGGTCAAATTCTAAATTTTGATTTTGGCTTATTTTCACCTTTTTTCATTTACCTTATAAGATATCGACATTTTTTTTTTACTTAATTGTTAGTTGCGACATGTCGTAACTTATAAATTTTGGTTGCGAGGGTGCGTAAACCAAAAAAGGGAGTTTTCGCCCCTCTTATATTAAGAATTATGCGTAAAGTGATTTTACTCATGAACCATACATATTAAGGAACTAGTGTCTTTTTATTTGAGATGTTTAGTCTATGACCTTGAAATTGAGGTCAAGGTCATAGGTTAATTGGACGTTCTAGATTTTGACCTTTGCTCGAAATTCATATTTCTACATCATAAAGCCATAGGAACTGACATTTTCAACTGAATTTTAATATTTTCATATCAAAATAGATCCTTTTTGGTTGAAAGACCTTCAATTGTTCTCTGAACAATTGGTTTTTAATTGTACTTGATATTGTTAAACAATTGAATGAAACGTCCGGATCCTTTAATTTTCTTTACGTTTTACTGTAATAACAATAATGATAGCACGAGACAAAATTACAGGTGATTGTTGCATAAGTCTCAGACAGAACAATATAAATTATTCAATATTCCACTTGTTTACATGTAAATATACATGTTCTCGTTATTTACTTACTAGAATAAGATGTATGAGCATGTTGATCTTATAAATCATCTGTATAATAGTATACAATACAAAGTGTTTTATTATGTAACACCTAGTAAACAGTCTGAGCAGCAAATAAGCCGGCGATTGAACTTAACAAAACAAAACAAAAACAACGGATACTATATGTATGTTTCAATTAGTATATATTGTGCTGTAATTAATTATAAAGTCTACATAGATATAGGAAGATGTGGTATGAGTGCCAATGACACAACTCTCCATCCAAATCACGATTTTTAAAAGTAAAAATCATTATAGGTCAAGGTACGGTCTTCAACACTGAGCCTTGGCTCGCACCGAAAACAGCAAGCTATTAATTACTAATGTAAAACCATTCAAAGGGAAAACCAACGGCCTAATCTAAATTTAAAAAAAAAAACGAGAAACCCTATGAACCACATCGACAAACGACAACTACTGAACATCAGATTCTTTAGACTTCCATGCATTAATATACCAATTTCTGAAATCTTTAATTTCTTCGCCCAATATTGTTTAATTTCTTTTCACGTTATTTTTTTTATTTTTTCTGTATATCTTTCTTTTCTGTGATCCGTATTTTTACCCTAATTTTTAATTTTTGCAGCTATTCTTTAAATTTTACACCCCATTATTCCTAATTTTATATTCGTTTTGTCCATTTAACCTACAATCTTATATTTTTTTCCATAAGGATTGTTCTCTATTTTTGTCTTTTTCCTATATGCATAATTTGTTGAATAATTTTAACATTAATTCATCTAAATGTCTTATAATTTAAAATGATCTGTTACATTTTATTGTTTGGTATCAGCATGGTTAATTTCTATACAACCCTCTTTTCAATGCTTTTTTCCCCGGAGGATCTCTTATGCGCGAAATCGTAGTTACAAAATGAATTGCCGACTTATTTATTGCATACAAATGTTCTTATACCCTTTTGATTAAATGTTAAAATCCTATCATGTTCAAATATTGTAAATAGCAAACACATATATTGAGACCAATACATTAACTCTTTGTATGTACAGTATATACTATTCTAATTCAACTGAATGTACCAAAAGATACCCTGGATTTGTATATACTTAAAAGACTATTTGTAGCACCACAGTCTAAAAATACAACCGCAACACATCTGGTTTGAGGTTAACTGCGGAATTCATACATGTATGTTAAAAGAGTACTTAACATGCACTGTGCACACCAAAACAAACTTTTGACAATTAATTGTATATGTTTCATCTGAGGAATTGTGATGGCAATATTCCAATCAAGATTCATTCAACAGTTTAAATATAATTCATTCAAATATCTGTGCCAAATTTAACTCTCCATTTAAATTTATCGTTCTTAACTAAACCGTAGCCAAAAATGATGATCTTATTTCACGATTACTGCACGCGCGGACTGGGAAATATTGTTTTGATTAAAAGTTAGCATAAGACTTTAAACAAAATCTGATTGCTTTATACTTTCTAAAACCAAAATTTAGTTCAATTCTCTCTTTTTTTAGAAACATATAAAACGTAAAAGATATCAAGCTTTCTTTCAAGCTATATTGTGTGCAGCATTCACGTATTTGAAAGAAAATAAAGTCGCACGGATCTTAAAATATAATATGATAACATAGCTATTATTATTATTATTAAATGCTTTCGGGAAGTAAGAAGAAAGGTTCAGTCATACTGGTTTGCACATTTTAAATTGAGTTACCTCTCCTTATAAAGCAAAATATTTTAAAGGAAAAATGTATCATGGTATGCTTCAAAAATTGGTAATTTCAGTCCAAAAATTGTCATTCTCGGTCAATTGCGAGCCAAGGAAGCAGAGAACTCCTATACT
The DNA here is from genome assembly GCF_963676685.1 of Mytilus edulis. NCBI lineage: Eukaryota > Metazoa > Mollusca > Bivalvia > Mytilida > Mytilidae > Mytilus > Mytilus edulis. The sequence continues at coordinate 16,813,743 of NC_092348.1, read as the reverse complement.
AGATACAAATGTATACCTAAATCGTATAGTCGGCTTTCGGGCAAAGACAGCACTGACTTTGTAATCTAGATAGAATGAGGGAACTTCAATAAAACAACAAAATTACGTTGTACAGCAAATCGGGATATCAATGGTTTATCCCTTTATTAAACAGTTTAGAAAAAATGCTACAAAGTTTACACGATACATATATTCTTAAATGTTGATTAAGGCGACATGAAGTTATTTCTCTCTTACATGTACATGTTTTAGGGAAATTTGATGTTATAAACAAAAAATAATAAGATTTGTTATAATTTGTCGATTATTTTTTCGAACATAAAATACTTCACCGTTTTTGTATTCTTCATTGAAGTGTTAGTTATATTTTAATAATTTAAATGTAAGTTGCTGACAGAGACGAAGTTGGAAATAGACCGTAAATGAGTTGGTTCCGCAACTTTGTCGCAATCGAGATACAAATTAAATTTTATGTATAATTCCCTTAAAAGTTTTTTAATCAAAGTTTGAATTTTTTATTCAATGAAAATAATTGCTGGTTGTAAAAAAAACTTATTTACCACAATTAGACATATTACTCATACAATTATCGTATCTAGATGAAAAGTCTCAAATAATTTCAAGTTTGCGTCTTCAAAATTTGAGATTTCACTCATCTTAAATATCTTGAAAAAAATCAGTAGTTTTACATGGCTTTTCAACTTATGAATTACTTATATTACCTTTGCAAAAGTGCATAATACTTTTATCAACAAATTATATTTAGGAAAGGATTACTGTAAATTTAGAAATTTTTTGCGTTCATTCAGGTCATATTTATTTTGTCATTTGAGACTAAATTGCGATTTTAATTTTTGCGATATTAAAAAAAAACTCATGTTTAATTCATATTGAATATTTTAGAATGCGAGTTAGAATTATTCCGACTATAATCGTGTCACATTTTTAGCTATAACAAAAACAACGCAATCGTTTCTGAATTTACCGTATCTAAGTTATTATAACTTGTATATATATATATATATTTTTTTATTTATTATGTATACTATGTAATTAGCAAAAAACATTATGTCGCAATGAAACATGAAGATTTTAGAAATAGTTTTTAAGAAGGTGCACACTTTGTTTCGTACTTAGTAAAACTAGATAAGATTCAATTTATTAAATTGAAGTGCAATATGTAATGTATTGAACTTAATCTGCTATTATAAAGCTAACATTTATCGATAAAATGATAGGGTATTGCACTAACGTTGTTCGCCAGTCTATGTACCTATATCAGTAGGTAAATGTTCTTAATGACATTTGTTTAAGTACTTGGCAGCTTAGTTTGATCATACCGCTTTGTCCTTACTGACATAAAGAGAAAAGATATAATTATCATTATTCTTCCGGACAATTATAGTGCAGCTAATCTGCTAGATATTTAGTTTTGCATATTTGAGGCCCTAACAATACATACAGGAAACTTATAACCCACTCTTTTCTTCAAAAATGCATACAAACAATTTCAAATTGTCATATTGTTCTAGTAAAAGATTTGTTTTAAGATTTATTTAAACACTAACAGCCAATTTCTCATCATACATGCGAAATTTTGAATAGTTTTCAAAAATATAAAACTTCAAATACAGCCCACCAAAAAATACCCTCGAGTGTGCCTTCAGTTAATATCTCTCATCTCATTACTTCTTTATAACCGATAGGGCAGGGTTAATACAAAAGATAGCATAATAATTGAGATATAATGATCTACCTGGGATGTTGTTTTTATACATTTATATCAGATATTTCCTCGACTTATCTTATGTCATAACAATGCACTAACTGCTGGCATTGCATCTTCAAGAATTAATTATCCCATCAAGCAATGTTATTGTACGATGACGTCAAAAGTACAATGATTGACAGTTTAAAATGAGTCAGTGGTGTTTGCTCGGGTATGATTCTTGCAGTATAAAAGCATGGGTGATTCGTCTAAGCTCAAAACTGAACTATAGCGAGCCATATCAAGATATCAGAAAATAAATAAAGTGACTTTCGTTTTATATAATTAAACAGGATATAATGGAATCTGTTGACAACTATTATGAAGATGGAACACTTTCTTGTGAACAGTTTTTGGATGAGGAATTTAAAATGCGATCCGAACCGAATTCACGCACATCATCCATAAAATACAAGAAGCGACCAACACTACTTGCAGACTTTGACGACGATAAAAGACGAAACAGTCTTCCAATTACAGCCGAAATGGCACTGTCTGGATCGTTTACAGACCATCTTGTGCATAAGAGACAAAGAGTCAAGAAAGTAAGATCGTTCAGAATGACATCGAAGGGTATTAAAAACGACATAGAAAATGAACGCCGACAAAGTAATGCCAGTATTTATTCAGCAGTTTCACAGAAAGAACTTTTTCGAAAACGTCTATCAAGTGAAGTATCCGATGATAGCGCCATCTGTTGTGGATGTTCGTCTACTTCGTCTACTGGATACTATCGTGTATGTGTGATGGGAGCTGACGCTGTTGGTAAAACAGCGTTGACCAACCAGTTCATGACGTCAGATCTATTGTGTTCATTTGACATTGAAAATGGTACGATATACATGTATATTTAAAATTTGTTACAAAGTATGACTCGGATTGAGAGTTGTCTCATTGGTACTCATACCACATCTTCTTATATCTATATATATTATTCCCAGGAACTTTAATAATATTTTTCTTATATTTTATATTTTATAGATTTGTATTATTGTTTTAGCATGTGTGAAAAGAAAAAATAGAAAGCAAAAAACTAAATATGAATAATTTACCTTCAATGATTACGATGTATGTTATATCTGCTTTTTTAAAGCTCTCGCCACGAAATAGTTTATTGTGCTGATGTGGCGTAAAGCAATAACCAACCAATCAATTAAATCTGCTTTGAAAAATAATTGCTTAAAATTTTTGAAGGTTAAAAAAATTTAATTTGGATGATTTGCCTTAATTTATGTCAAAATCAAGACAATGCATCATTTTGTTGAGATATAAACTGAAGACAAATCTCCTTTTCTTCTTTTCAGACGAAATAGACGAACAGACATTAACAGTGCTTATAGATAACGAAGAGTCGACTTTAGAATTCATTGATTTCTCAAAGCACAAGGTAGGTTACTATTTATAAGTTTTCAGGGTTTTTTCCGGAAGTCAAATTTTGATTGAATAGTTGGCCACAGACCACAATTAATTCCTCTATCAGTTCTTTATAACCTTTTGCATCATTAAAAAAATTGCACCATGCACTTTTGTCCAATTTTTTGTGTGTGTAATGTATTGTCCTAGTCCAAATATTATATCCAAAATTCAGAAAGATTGAAGCAATCACTTTTACAAATTTAGCCAATACACATCCATACCCCTATTGACAAGTCAAGAGATGTTCCGAAAACTGTAAATATCACCTTTTTGCACTTGACCTAATCACTCATTCCATATCAAAATCAGTTAAAATACAACCTCCAAAAATTTATTTGACCTCTCTTCTTTCATTTCCACCCAAAAAGATTTAAGGAATGAGTGAGGAAAGGAAAGAAAAAAAATTAAGGAAAAATACACTCTAATTAAAAGGAACTATATTCGGGTCATTAATTGTGGTCTTGGGCCAGTTACTAATTAGTAAAGATGGAGAATACTATATTGTATCATCAACCGTCTCACTATTATTCACCATAAACAAATTATAATTGTGATAGCTTCACCTTCGTATTGATGTCAATTATAATGAATGATTATACACCTTGACTCATTGTATCTCTTAGATGTTTTCTGATCTTGCGTGATAAGAAAGCTAATTCAGTATAATGATTCATGCAACAAAGGTGCAATTAATTTATAATCTTTGACAGTTAATGACTAGATATTGGTAGTTTGTATACAATGAAATACAACAAAGAAATGTATGTAATATAGTCATGATAGTAACACAATCATCTAAGAGAAAAAGTTTGTTTATTTTTATTTATTTTTTTATTTTTTTTGGGGGGGGGGGGGGGGCAACTTTGTATTTATCAACTTACTGTAAACGATTATGCCTTTCACTATTCATAAATGTCTAGAAAACTTTTATTGGGTGTTTTAATTTTATATTTTCTTTTCAAATTATATTTTTTTAGGAGGACATTGAGAGAAATACCTGTGACGCTTGTGACGCCTTTATTGTTGTCTTTTCTGTCCACGAGCGGCCATCATTTGATGTGGCTACAAAGTACCTCACTTACCTTAGAAATGAACTATTTATAGACAGAGCTATTATTCTAGTGGCAAACAAGGTGGATTTAGTCCGTAAAAGACAGATCGCTTCCGAAGGTAAGGATATGTTGATATATATAGCAAAATTAATTTCATGCATATTGGATAATTCAGTCAGTCTTACCAAAGCAAACAGTTTTGAGTATTACAGTTGTTATCGAAAGTCACGGGGGGGTCTCTTCCTATATAAAGGTATATACATATGTGCCGCTGGAATGGGTCCCTTTTTTGATCCGTCAAATATATCAATGGGGTGCAATTTTACCGAGGAAATATATCAATAGGTAGTAATTGACCGATTGTGATATATCAATGGGTGATAAATATATGAATGGATTATGATTTCGCTGTGAAATATATGTATAGGTAGGGATTTCACAATTATTCAATATATGAATGGGGGGTGTTTTTAAAATCCCAGCTGCACACCTGTACCCAAAATCCCATGTTGAGACCCCCCGTGTCGAAAGTAAGGCTACCAGTTGATTGTTTTTAATGATTATGTACTTCTTCTACTTTCTTTAATTTGGTTTTAGAAAGGACGACGTTTTTTTTTATTTTGCGGTTTCGAAATTTGAATTCGATCAATGCACTTAAAACAATTTCATTATTATATACATCAGCTACATCTATTTCACAAAATGCCACGGTGACCTTGTTGGCTGCAAAAATAAGGATTATGCTTCAGTTGGTATTGTCTGTTAACCCCTAATCTTGAGATATAAAAACTCAAAAATAAACAACAACTAATGCTGTGTTAGTTTTTAGAATCGGTCACAGCATGCCTATAATATAACGTAAATAAATACATCACACCAGCGACAACTATTACACTAGAATATAACGGGAATAACAAGTAAAAAGAAGTGTAACCAACCAAAAAATTTCTATTATTATGTAAATTGACGAAAATGCCATTACATTTGTATTACAGAACGCATAAGTGTGAGCATATTCTATTTCATTATAACCCTTTATATTTCAGAAGCAAAACAACTTGCCATCAAATACAACTGTAAATACACCGAGACATCAGCAACATTCAATCACCAAGTTGATGAACTACTTGTCGGTGTTCTGAAACAGATTAAACTCAAACTAAGTCCAGAAGTTGTTGACAAATCCACATTTGAAGTTCCAAAAGCAGGAGTAAAACAGTCTAAGGGACCCAAAGGACTTTTAAGTAAACTTTTTAGAAGAAAATCAAAACCAGTCAATGAAGTTGTACTGGATTGGGAGTGAACATTAAACAATTATGTTCAGTATTTCTTGAATTAATCCCCCCTCCAGGAAAAAAAAGAAGGCTAATGCCAGTAGTAGAAAAAAGACAAAACTGAAAGATTATAGTTTTTGTTGTCGATGAATATAGTAGAATCTTGCAGAAGTGAGCTCAAAACTAATTGTTTATGTTGAGAAGACGGAGTAATCTAGTGGAATAAAATTGTACACATATGCATAGGAAAAGCAAACATCAAAGATATAAGATTGATTGTAAATTTGAAAAATCATTGTAAATATCATATCCATCATTCATTCCAAGTAGACGTTTACCATTCCTTATTTTTTTATACGAATAAATTTTATATAAAACTTTTTTGTTTTGAATATACAAACTAGGAGACGAGACAGCCATCTACCATAGTTCAAATACAATGGATGTAAGTAATTATATCCAACCGTATGACCTTCAACAATGAACAAACCAGTATATAGTCGGCTATGAAAAATTTACTTGAAAAATATGAATCAATTCACTTGAGAAAATCAACGGCTTAATTTATATAAAACAATTAACGAAAAACAATATGATAGACGTGAACCAACAACAACCACTGAACTACAGGATCATGACTTGAGACAGGCACATTTATAAAGAATGAAACGGGGTTCACATGCGTGTAAGCACTCACCCCACACCCCTAACCTCGGCAAGTTCAACATAAGAACAAACTATGAAAACAATTGAATAGGCTAAACTCATCAGATCGATAAAAAATAGGAAAACCTAAAAAAAAAGTAGAGACCGAACGTGGCCGGGTGTTTATCCATATCCTTAACAACAAAAAGGGTACTAAGTACAGACATGAGAGTACTCGCTGTTACTGACAACTAGTTCAAAGCACATTACAACTTATAAAATAATCATGTATCTTTGGCTTTAATATCAATCAGTACACATTATCCAATTTAATGACTTTAGTGTTAAGATGTCATAACAGTCGGAGAAAAAACTTGATATTGTGCAATGCCAAATTATAATACCGACTGATTGTAGTACCGTTCAAGTGCATAATTACATAATGGTAGAACAAAACTATTTAGATTGATTTTAGTTTACTGATAACAAAATCAATATTCATACCAATTAAAAAAGTAAAATCACAAAAATACTGAACTCCGAAGAAAGGTCAAAACAGAAAGTCCCTAATCAAATGGCAAAATCAAATGACAAAACACATCAAACGAACGGATAACAACTGTTATGTTCCTGACTTGGTACATGCATTTTCACATGTAGAAAATGATGGATTAAACCTGATTTTATAACTAGCCAAACCTCTCACTTGTATGATAGTTGCATCAAATTCCATTATATTGACAACGATGAGTAAACAAAACAAACAGACATAATAGGTAAACATGTCAAAATATAGGTATAGTTGTCAACATTGTGTTTAAATCTAAATCACTATAAAAAAAATATGTAACAAAGAAGCACAAAAGGTCATATAGACAAACAACATCAGTAAAACGAAAGACAAGAATACAGAAATTTACTATAACATTATGACAGGATGTATAAGTACAGAGTTACGTCATATGTTTCACAGAAACACAGAAAGGCTTTAAAAAAAGCACATTAAAAAAATGATAGACAAGAAAAAATTAAAACGTTAGTTTTCTAGTTTGAATTGTTTTTCATTGTCTTTTTGGGGCCTTTTATATCTGACTATGCGGTATGGGCATTGTTGAAGGCCGTACGGTGACCTATAGTTGTCAATTTCTGAGTTATTTTGGTCTCTTGTGGAGAATTGTCTCATTGACAATCATACCACATCTTCTTTTTTTATAAGAATACAAAAACTATCACAGAGCAATAACGTAATGACGGGATAAGTACATAGCCATGTCATATGTATCAAAGAAACACAAAGAGGCATATATGTTGTTGTCGCTTTGACACATTCCCCATTTCCTTTCTCAATTTTATATAGACAAAGCACATCAGCAAAAATGAAAGACAAGAATATAAAAGTTGCAAAAATATTGAAAAGAATATAAAAGTTGTAAAAATACTAAAAGATCAAATTACATTTGTTGAATTGGCAACCTTTAGAATAAGAGTATTTAAAGGGTTTATAAATTTACCCGGATAGTAAGAATTAAGTTCTCTTCTTGGGTGTTTGTATAGACATCCGAAAGAATGCACATGAAACAATTGAAACCAGAATGTGTCCATACTACACGGATGCCCCACACGCCACGATAATTTTCTGTACGTTAGTCACTATCGTTGCTTTAGTCTTCCTCTTGGTCTGATTTCTCACAAAGAAACTTTTGTTCACCTTTATTTGTTGTACCAGCCAAATCAGTTCTAGAAACTGGTAAGTTATACATTTCATTCAAATCTGCTTCTCTTGTAATTCTTGTGCATGGTAAAGCATCTTTCAACCTGTTTCTACAACGCTTATTCCAGCATATTACAATACATATAATTGCTAGAATAGATACACATGCTATTATGCTTCCAATTATTATCCACTGGTTCTTATTATCTAAAAAGATATATAAAAAAAATTATCACATGATGACTTTAATACTAACTCAAGAATAGTATAAAAACAGTAGATATTAAAGAAGGAAATTGTTTCATTATATTTGATTTTACAAGACCGTAAAACGATATCGTATGGTTTTCGTTGTTCTGATTAGATCTTTTGCTTTCATCTTCTCAAAACGTTTTAATGAATTATTCCAAAAATTTTCTCACTTCTTACCCCGGCATTTTATTTTTTATAATAATATTGCTCTGTTTTACGTTGACTGTTTTTCTCCAAATGAACACTACAATATGCATTGTTTTTTTGGTTCTTCAGTGTATGTGTAAACACTATGTTTGTCTTAACATATTAAAGAATATGTCTGGTTTTTCTAAAAACAACTTAATGGTCAAGATAAAAACGTAGTGAAGATGTGACTATTTTTTAATGTGAGAACACATATAGTTGTAATTTTTTTTAATTAATGCCTATTATGTCTGTTTGATATGTTAACATATCGTTGTCAATATAATGGAATTTTATGGGACTGTCGTACAAGTGAGAAGATACGATAGCTTTAAAAGTTTAAACCAGGTCTAATCCACCATTTTCTACAAGAGAAAATGCATGCACCAAGTCAGGAATATGACAGTTGTTATCCATTCGTTAAAGTGTTTGACTTTCCTTTTTGAATTTCCCTAGGAGTTCAGTACTAGTTTTATTTAAATTAACACTATATCATGAGAACAACATTACTGATAAACACAACAATATATACAATTGTGATCTTACTTTGTGTTTTTTTTTTTTTTTTTTTGTAATAAAAAGGGCGGAAGATTCCAAGGGGACATTCAATGCTAGTAAGTAAAAATAGTCACTGATAAAGTCTTAACAAAAGAAGACAGATAACGAAAAGGCAATACATAAACATACTTTTCATAAGAAAATACAGATGTTAAGCAATACGAACCTCTCTAAAACTAAATGCTATCCAAGGTGCCTTGGAAGGGAAAGTATATCCGGCTCCTTAGTTGTACCTTATGAACCTCATGGTAAGTACAAAATCCGTAATGTCTTTTTTCGGTGATGTCACCATCGAGCACAAGATAGCGGGATTTCGATAACGACAACTAGGACAATATCCGTGGTCATCTGTGACACAGATATTGCATGACGATCAACTTACTCCTGATGGCGTTTTTAAAACTTTTGAAATGATGCCATCAACCTTTCTCCTTAGATCCTTTGATTTAATAGCTTCCTTGTAAGCAGAAATAGATATCAAGACAATCATAATAAAAACAGAAGCTTCGGAATAGTTATCAAAGGTACCAGAATTCTAATTTAATACGTCAGACGCGCGTTTCGTCTACATAAAACTCATCAGTGACGCTCATATCAAAATAGTTATAAAGCCAAACAAGTACAAAGTTGAAGAGCATTGAGGACCCAAAATTCCAAAAAAAAGATGTGCCAAATACAGCTAAGGTTATCTATTCCTGGGATATGAAAAACCTTAGTTATTTTTTTTAATTCATAGTTTTGGTAACAGGAAATGTATAAAAATGACCATATAATTGATATTAATGTCAACACCGAAGTGCTAACTACTGGGATTGTGGTACCCTCGGGGACGAAACGTCCACTATCAATGGCATCAACCCAGTGGTGTAAATAGTTATCTAAGGTACCAGGATTCTAATTTAATACGCCAGACGCGCGTTTCGTCTACATAAGACTTGTCAGTGACGCTCAGATCAAAATAGTTATAAAGCCAAACAAGTACAAAGTTGAAGAGCATTGAGGACCCAAAATTCCAAAAAAAGATGTGCCAAATACAGCTAATGTTATCTATTCCTGGGATATGAAAAACCTTAGTTATTTTTTTTAATTCATAGTTTTGGTAACAGGAAATTTATAAAAATGACCATATAATTGATATTAATGTCAACACCGAAGTGCTAACTACTGGGATTGTGGTACCCTCTGGGACGAAACGTCCACTATCAATGGCATCAACCCAGTGGTGTAAATAGTTATCTAAGGTACCAGGATTCTAAATTAATACGCCAGACGCGCGTTTCGTCTACATACGACTTGTCAGTGACGCTCAGATCAAAATAGTTATAAAGCCAAATAAGTACAAAGTTGAAGAGCATTGAGGACCCAAAATTCCAAAAAAGTTGTTCCAAATACCGCTTAGGTTATCTTTTCCTGGGATATGAAAATCCTTAGTTTTTTTTTAGAATACCGTTTCTATTGGCAGATATATATATTCGATATGCAGGCGCTGCTGTAATGTTGATACACAGAAGTGAAACGTTTTCAATTGGAAAGTTAAAATTATCACTTTTGTCGTTAAGGTTTGATTTTCTTGACCGTTTCTCATTGTATATTTATATATGTGGGGTCCTCTATCTAAGATCGATTGGATAGATGCCATCACTATACTCTCAAAATTTTAAATAATTAAGTGAAAGTACATCATCTTATAGCTGAACGTGAGGTTAAATAATAATACCTTTACTTTTCATTCATGCTGAGAAGATCCTGTATTCAGTCTCATATGAATAAAGGATCAAGTCGATACGAAATACATGTCATCTAAATATTACAAATATGTTGCCAAAATCAAATTAATCATATATATGATGTCAGTTTCAAAGATTTTGTTTTTGAATTAGAGTGATTTTTACAACGTATGAACTATCTCTTCCTAAATCAAGATAATGTTATCTACGTTGGACATTCTTTTAATAAAACTAAGTTAAATCATTCTCTTAATCGTCTATATTCTCTTTCCGACGATGTGACTTGTCATTGTTTAAAACGTATACCTACCCAAACATTCATCGAAAGTTTCCTTAATTGGATTGAGCTGCTTGGATCCTATCAAACACGTCACATGTAAGTTGCCTTTGCAGAAGCCATAATATTTTATGTTTAATGTCAAATGGAGCGTTACTTTGTAAAAAAGCTGGATAAGCTCAGACTTTGTTATCACTTTGGAAGTTACGTCTTCACTCTGCATAAAGATATTAGTTAAGAAGTAAAAGTTCAATTGAAAAAAGCGATAATATTGTTTTCTGCATTATTAATGTAGTTTTCATTTTTCGTGCCCCTAAAACCATTTTGTTAAATCATTTGAATGATATTTTGCAGTTAGTTGCATGCTATATATTATTTTACAAAAATAAGACTGCGATGAAATACAATTGTTAACTATTAATTTTTGGAATCATGAATCCGTTGTTAATGTTGTGCTAAGCAAAATGAATAAATTGTAAGTTCATGCAAAAGACGTCACAAAAAGTTATAGAAACAACTTTTACAAGTTAGTCTGTGTACACATTGACCTAAACTCGGTGTTGTGTTAGTGTAACTCACACATAAACTAAACATAATTGCGTTCATTAATAGTTATCCAACGATGACGCGGTGTGTCAGTGTAAGATCACCCCGATGGCCGGAGGTGGGATAACTATTTTACATACCAGCTGTTTTAGATTAGACGAAAAACCATTTACAAGTCATAAAATCTAGTTTAGAACGCCACACAACCATTATAATATACTTTATACATTACTGTATGATTTATATTCTTTTTGACCCCCGAACACGATGAGTAGATATCAAACAATGTCAACTCGCCCCACTGGCCAATCGGCCCAACCTATATCGCCAATTTATGAAAAAAATCGCCCCACTCTTGTTTACCGACTCGCCCCACTTTTGAAGAAGTGTACAATCAAACTGAACAATCACTGACAACTCACTTATTAACGAAAAGGGTTCAAACCCCACTGAATAAAGGTCTGCCAACTCGCCCCACTTATAAAAATATCTTGCTTCCTTCAAGTATGTTAAATTACTGATAGTTCGTATCCAGTCGTCCTGGTGTAGTGATTGTGTCGTGGCTTGATATGCTAAAGGTCTTGAGTTCGAATCCCAGCATATACACTGGATTTTTTTCTACGTGAATTTTGATAGATAGTCATTTCCGTATAATTAATTATAAGTTTTATAGTGGATTTGACATTCCCGCCTAAATGTTACAGAACAAAGGAAAGCATGCATAACAAAGAAACTCAAACTGGGGCGATCCGGCTCATATCACCCCTGTTAGAACGAAGGAGCTGGGATGTAACATTGATAAAACTCAGTGTTTACTTATAGGTTAGACAATACTTGGTCATGTTTTATGAAGATTTAAGCCCAAGGCGAAGCCGAGGGCTAAAATCTTCATAAAACATGACCAAGTATTGTTTGACCAATTTAGAACATACTCACACTTTCGAGTGACCTTACAAAATTAGCTAATCCCATTGTAATTGTCAAACCTGAATAAGATTGCACTTTTTATAATTAACCAAATGTAAAACATAGATAAAGTAATTATCATTTCAATGGATGGAATGAAATAGCACTGACATAGTTTGTGAGGACCGAATGAATAAATTGTTTTTCTTCTGCTTCAGGTAAAATTTAATACTTATATATCTTGAGATTTTTTTATTTTAAAAAGCAACACAATGTTATATAAATCCCTTTTTAGATTTTTTTTTATAAATATAAAACTCTGTATAAGCAATTAAATTCAGACCGTGCAGCGTTAAATGCTTACTTTTTATTGATAATTTTATATGTATTGTGTCTCCGAAAAAAATCCTTTGCTTTCTATATCAGCAGTCTGGAATTGTTTTCTTGAAAGAATGATAATCCCTCATATTCCCGTTATATAATAAATAAATATTATTTTACTTACATCCTTAACCCCATATTGTTTTTGTTTACTCTATACATGTATATGTGTACCTTTAGAAAATTTATAAAAATTTGTGAAATTCAAAATGTTTTGTTTTTATCTTTGCTCTTTCATCTTTAACCAGTAGGCTCTTTTCCCAGGGAAAATGCCTCAGGGGATTGTACACTTCATAAGTGCAGTTATTAAGAGTTCACTTTCATAATAAACTGCCAATGAAAAGTCATTCATGTATAGCATTTCATAGTGCTTGGAAAACCATGTACTATGAAAATTAGAGGGGAAAAACCTTACTTTTCATTGGACGAAAAGGGGCGAGTATGTTATAAGTGTAGTTTAAATCATGTTTAGGTTAAGTGTACACAAAACTAGGCATTCAGAACTTTAATTTTCCCATGTATATTTAAAAAAAGAAACATATTTTATATAAAATTGATACTTATAACAATTGTTAATAAAGTTCTTTACAGAAATATTTGTCTAAATTTGATATATTTATTTGATATAAAACACTTTACGTAGCCTTATTAACCCTAATCAAGACTCATCCATCATCATTGCCGAACACATATTTCATTTGAAAAGGTCTTCCCGAATCGATTAGACGTACACACTGACAGAAATATTTGCCACTGGTCTTTATACTCAAACAATGATTTACTTATAAATGCATTACTGAAAAAGGATGAGGTTAATTGTTTGTTTGTGTAGTATCTGAGACCCATTAAAATACAATTAGAAATAAAATTTAAAAAAAAACATTACCCCCCCCCCCCCCTCCTTTTGCCAAATACTCCTTGGAGAAAAAATAGCATTTTAAACAAACAGAAGAGATAGAAATGTAATGATCCTTAACATAGCAATTCTTTTTCTTCGTAGATCTTAGCATACTGATGGCGATCCTACGTTTTTAATGCGTAATCGAGACATCTTTAAACTACTGCAAATCATCCAAAATGACTTTCTTAAAGGAGCAACCATTTTACTTAAAAACAAAAGGGGGAGGGAGGTTCTGAGTCAGATTTTTTTCTCACACGAAAGTTTATAATTATTTTTTTCCGATGGTACCAATTCAATATTTAACACTATAATGTATGAGAATACTTTGGATTCATAATATTTGTTCATTCTATAATCATCTGAATGGCCCAATTTTTCTTTAAATCAAATTGTTGAACCCCCCTCCCTCTTTTTTTTAAAGTCAAATAAATGGTCGTTTCCTAACTGCTAGAAAAGCTGTTCCAAAATTTGAATTCGGTTCTACGTAATAAACATTTAAATGATATATAGTTTACAAGTGTGAACAAATCTTAAGTACAGGTAACTAAACAAGGTGTATAGATGTGTACAAATTTAATGTGAAACTAGTGTACATCACATTAAACCAAATGTAAACATATTTACTGTACACGGCGTTTGATGTGAACATAGCCTTACATTGCCTAATGTGTGTTGCTTATTTTAAATACGAGAAAAACATGATTTAAAGCTGTGGTCACGCCTTACCAGATAGCACGAATGGACGTCTAACGGATGAAATAAAAAGTTTTCCGTTGATTAAATTGTTATCCGTTGGCAGTCCGTTGATGTACTGACCAAATAAATCTGACGCGTAACGAATGTATACCGAGCACACACAGGCCATGCAACGTACGAGAAACGAACACGTACCGGACAGAACGGATTTCAAACGTACGTACCGCATAAAATGGACACCTAACGGAAGCGTGCCGAATAAAACGTATGAACAAGATATGTGGAAAAATTAAAGGCGCAATAATTATACATGTAAATCGCTTAAATATTCAAAAAGTTTACGTGTACTTGGTTTTGGTTTGTTCTTCAAAAAATGCCACCAAAGGCTAATGTCTGGCCTAAATAAGAGCTGCTTGATAATGAAGACGTGCTCTAACTCTAAAATCAATTATGAATAATACGCATTCATGACACTCACGAAATATGACATACCAATAATTGGCATTTATCCGTTTCAGATCCGTTCATCATTCGTTTTATCAGTTATAAGTCCAGTAGAAGTCCCTTTCACATCCGTTCAGCATCCGTTTTATCCGTTATACGTCCGGTAGCAGTCCGTTGTTGAATTTGTCTACCGGTCCCCTAACGGATGAATAACGAACATGAAATGGATACAAAACGGAAACCGAACGGACGATTACATTAAAAAAAAAGCGGATGCCTACCGGATATACAACATACACTTTATCCGTTGAAAGTCCGTTCAACATTTTGAACATGCTCAAAGATTTCCATCGGCCAGAACGTTCATCGATGCATAAAACGGACGCTGAACAGAAATAAAACGGAAATAAACGGACGTCGAACAGATAAGAACGGACGTCTAACGGACATGAACGGATTGAAAAAAAAGTTATTCGTTCGGTGTCTGTTCGCGCTATCCCTTAAGGTATGACCGAGGCTTTAACTTTGAACGTACTTCAAAAAATGTCCGCGTTTAAAATGAAAATTACAACATTAAAAAAATAACAAAAACTTCTTACGTCCGAAATTGTTTTCTGAATTTACATATATCAGGAATACCCAAAGCCGAATAATTGACAGGCAAAGATATTTCAGAACCTAATCAAAATAGGGGCTACTGACCAAATGAACCTAACAATAATGGCCAAAGTCATTTCATGTCAACTTTACCTCATAGAGAGTAGAAAACTTAGTTCCTTAAAAACAGATAATTCAGAAAGGATTCTTATAAATCGTGTCAGTATCGAAGCACTAACTTACTGAGCTGACGATACCTTCGTGGACTGATAATCCACCAGCACCGGTATAGACACAGTGAAAATGAAAATAATAGGATATAACAGGTTAGGAAAAAACACTACACATTCATTTTATTGAGAATTAACAATGCAGACTGTTAGGTTGATGATTGGTCCGTTGATAAATATTATGTGAAGTTGATACGAAATATTTATCAACAAGGTCTTTGTATCATAAAATGAACAAAGAGAGACGCACAGTTCGTTCCAATATGAATGCCGACAACTTGTTGTAAAAGGCTACCTCTAAGTTCAACAAAAATGCTGTCAATGAGAATCTCCAGCAAACAGATAGCTTGTTTCTCTGTGTATCATGTTTAACCTTTGTTTCACGATTAACACAATACGAAGCATTGTATACCAAAGAAATAAATTTACAGTGTTATAACCATGCTGCAATTTGTATATTAAAAGCTTTGTGGATTATTTCTTTTATACGATTTTTAAATTTCACATTGGGAATAGTAATATACAAGCTTTAAAAATCAAGTTGTTATACAATTAAATTTAGAGAAAGATCGAGATTTAGAATTATCAAGTCGTTCTTTACATTATCTTTTTTTTCGAATCTGCATATGGTTAATGCCATTACGCTTTAACATTATATAATCATTTCAAATGACTCGCGTCTTTGATAACATGGAAGTCGAATTTGAAGACATTTTTTTTATGTAATTTTATTTTAATATACTTACGTTAACAGAAGTAGTGCAGTTTGGAAATGGATGGACTTCTTTGAAATCAACTCCCATAGACAAAATGGTATGGTCGTTAAAAGAAAATCGTCTGTGTAGTGTATAATTATTAATAGGATAACCTAGATGTAAAATAGAAAGAATTAAATGTTTTAAAATTATGAAAATTCTATGAAAGAAACACAAGCAGCCGATTCAATTCATCTGAAATTTATGAATATAAAAAAAACACGCTAGCATACTTAGCAAGTCGGAATCTTTAAATTGCATGCAAATTTAATTTTAATGAATTGAAGGAAGATCCTATTAAACTTCTTAAATATTTAAGTGTTATCGTTTAAATTAAATGCCTTCACTTTCCAATGCATTTTACTCTGGTTTGATATTTTTATTTATTGAGGACAAGTTCTATATGTATTCTTGATGACATGCAGACATTGTCGAAACATAATCTCTTTAACTGATTTACGAATGAGTTATTGTATAGTAAATTCTTAAGCGTTCAAATATAAACATTTGTTATTGCTGTTTCTGAATAGTATCCAAAATAACAGTCATCAAAGATACGAGACTTAACATTTTGTATGCCAGACGCGCGATTCTTTTACACAAGACTTTTAAAAGACCCTCCAAACAAAATTTTAAATATTCAAATACAATTAGATATTGAAAAGCATTGAGAAACCAAATTTCCGAAAGATCTAACCAAAATACAGCTTAGGTAATCTATACCTTTTGTAATACGTTATGATTTTTTTTTAATTGATTCGAAATTTGTAAAAGGATAATTCAAAAAAGATATCAAGAGATGACAGAAATATTGGACAACAAACGAGACCCTTTATTAAAATAAATAAACGAACAAACAAAGACGAAAAACATATGGTCTTACTTTATTTTGATCTTATTTATCTTATTCATCTGGAAATAACGTATAGTAGGTGAAATACAATTTCATTGCAGTAAATCATTTCTGAGTCATTAATATATATCTTGTGTGTTTCAAAGCACCATTGTATTTTATTTGGGGTTTCTATATAATACTTTTGAAACTTGAGGTTATATGGTTACTAAAGCTTGTACACGGGACATAAGGGTGAACATTCGACTGGTTATCTTCTAGTGATGGTTATTTTCTTACAAACAATGAAATGTTATATGAAATTTTGTCTATTGTACTGGGCAGGTTACACTTTACTCGTGCCAAATATTTCTTTATTTAGAACAAAGATCATTTCTGCACATTAAATGTATTTATAAACTGCAAATTTAAAAAAAACAACTAAACAATGATGGGTTTACACCTATACTGTAGATTGGAAGGTCTAGCTGAAATGGACGGCGGGTGGTTTGAAGAAATAGACTTCTATAAATTTGTCTCATTGGTATCATCCAAATCTTTTATACAAGCCTTCCTATGGAAAAAAATGTGTTTCCTAGTTCCTACAATAATACAAATCTTGCTACCCTAAATAGAATGTTGCAGCTTTCGTGGACGCAATTAAACCAAACGTTTCCGTAGTTTTGTTGAATTCATCTGTTTGAAATGTCCAAGAACACTTGAATTTCCTCGGTGACTGTTGCTGAACATATATGTCGCATATAATAACAAATGTGTTCCATTTGAACTAATGTAAATCCAAAAATCATTTTCTCTGTAATGACTTTAAGTTTTAATATGCGAAATAAGGAAATATTTAAGGCATGCAAACCCTTTCGTCCTTCTGAATCAGCTGATTACAAATTTTAGCTTTGATCATGTTCATATTGATAATTTTTTAAAGGTTTTTTTTCTGAGAAGTGTATAAATATTTTTTTCAATTTGTTCACTCATGTCAGCATCTTGGAATATTTTTCTTAATAAATTGATGAATTTCAAACAGCGGTATACTACTGTTGCCTTTATTTACAATGACATGAATAGATGTCATAATGATTTATGTATGTTTTCTACTTACATTCATAATCGTTTCCAATGTCAAGGTTTTTTCTATCATTTTCGAATCCATATGAGCATCTATATGATCCCGTTAAGTCTTGTTTGCTGAAGTTTTTAATTACCAGACCAAAACCATCAGGACCATCGGTGGTGTTATACTTTGATATTTCAGATGGAAATCCATTAAACGATAAGAGTTTGAAATCAGAGGCCAGATATAAATGCCACCTTTTCGTACATTCGTCACAGCTATAATTAGTTGTCTTGTTATAGTTGCAAAATAGTTCGACATCTTCTCCAAATATAACAGGCTTAGTTTTCAGAACCCAGTAGACTGCTGGAAATGCAAGTTAATAGAAAATTATTATGTGCATAGCATACACACATGAGGGCTGTGGGCCAGTTGAATGTATCCTACATACAACACAATATTGTGACCTATGAAAATGATAGATTTTATCAACAATTTGACTTGTTTTTTGGGGTTTTTTTTTCGTTTTTTGTTTCGTTTTTTTTTTTTTTTTTTTTTATTGTTTTTCTTTTTAAAGCATGAAAATATGAAGAATATGTATATCCGAATACAGTATATAATATATTGGTAATACATATATATATTTGAAGACTTGATATTTTTTATAGGCCACTGGTCTAAATACCACATGTTCAGATAGTCGGTAACATAAATTCGATACATAGTGTGCTAGTGACCTCAAACAATATATATGGAGCTTCGCTCTCATCCAATATTACGTTTACTGACCCCATATATATCGTGTCACGATATGTTACTATAATATTAAATATCTATGTTTAAATTGACAGTTGATAAGATCTGGAATATACCTTTCCCAATGCAGGAATACTGTTTAAGCTCGGTCTGTACAAGGTAACTAATCTACCTATTGATGGTGCATTGTAATATTTTTAACGAACACCTTTTAATATCCAACTTTACTACTACCGTGGGGCCTTTTTATTAAAGGGTTTGTCGTTCTCAATCTATAAGTGGCAACGATTTTAAACGAAAACAATAACGGTCAGATTAACACTTAGCGTAATTATAGCCTTTCAAATTAGACTTATCACCGTTTTGTGTTGTACTTGTATCAGCAACACGACAGGTACCACATGTAGAGTATGATCGTAGGAACATATCCGATACACATATGTTCACCCAGAGTTTAGTTTGGGTTTGTATTTTTTAAAAGGTCTTTAGTTTTCTTTGTTTTAATCTGATACTGTCGTATGTCTTTTGGTCGTTTTTCGCTATGCCATTGTCAGTTTTTAACGAACTCATAAGTTTGAATATCCTCTTGGCATAGTTCGCCATTCTTTTACACTGCGTCGGCAGAATATGCAAGTGATTCTTAACAAGTTTATTTGAAATGACAAAAAAAAAGCAATTCAGATGTTTATTTCTTATACTATCTTCTGTCAAGATTATTGTAATAAAACATATATTTACTGTGACTTGAGATTGGGTGTTGCTATGTACCTTTACCTAGTCATAAGTATTGAGATGATAACTCTTGAAATTGGGTCATCTGCGATCAACAGTAACTAAACAACGTTCATGATATGATTCGAAGAAAACATTGTATGTAGAACATACCATTAGACAAATGAAAATACAGCACGGTCCCTTCGAAGAAACAAGCCTAATGATCACTATTTTTTTAACTCATATAAACATGTGAAATTGTGTATATACACTACTAACTTATCAATTAAGGCAACAATAGTATACCGCTGTTCAAAAGTTATAAATCGATTTAGAGAACTAAAATCCGGGTAACAAGCTCAAACTGAGGGAACATATCAAATATAAGAGGAAAACAACAGGACAAAAGAAACACTGAAGTGTAACAAAAACTAACGCCAACATACATAGAAACGGACAATTTGATGTTGAATTATTTATGACTTTTTGAAAAGATTCATTTGAATTTATAAGTTAGGTAATCTTTGATTTGAGTGAGACTTTCCGTTTCAGAAAAAAAAACATTTTTTCAAGTGAATGCGATACGATATTCACGATTAACGCAAACTTTATAATAATCAGTCTTGAAAAGAATATGTAGGAATTCCTTAATACAAACGAAATTTCATAATAGCACAAGCGATATTGTAGTAATTGTACAACTATTTGCAGAACTATTCCTTCAGCGAAACATTTTGCATGATTAATTTTCAATATTAAAGTTAAACTGACAAATTAAATTACATTACTGGATAAATTTTTTTTAATTTTTTGTTAGTACAGGTTTTAATAACACACTTCAATATTTAAACAGATGAACCTAAGTTGACTTTTTAAATTGCATACTTTAGTCTAGTATTACTAGGTAAGTGTTTACCGTACAGGTTGTAATGATCTGCAACGTTTTATGATATAACCGATGTGATAATATCAGTTTTAGATGAAATCTAAATGAATAGACGGGTTGAGTTTTCTAAAAATAACAACTCTTATATTTAATCATTAGGCTTTCATCTCACTTAAAATGCAAAGTGGAAAGGGATTAATATAAGTTGCAAAACTTGTTTCCCAATCCACTATCAATAAATATGTTTAAACTAACTATCCTTGGTTCTAATTTCAAAAGCGGCTTCGGGTTTTGGACTAATTTGAAAATGTCTCCTGTGGTTTTCACCTGAAAGTAGACAGGCAAATTACAATATTTTTTTCCGCATAATCTTGTTATTGTTTGAATTTAGGCAACAGAGTTTAACCGATGTTTACCGATGTTCAAATTTTATAAATCAATCAGGAAAACAAATCAGAGGTACAAACAGACACTGATTGAATCACATAAACCCAAAACAAAACGATATTGGGTGCGGCTACAAGGTACTCGTTTCAAAATTGTCCGTTTATAAATTTATAAATTATTATGAAACTAAGGTTTCAACTCCTTCAGGCAAAGTTGGCTTTAGATGAATTTGGCTATTTATTTGAGGTATTTTTGACATGTCGGTACGTATACATCGTCAGATTTCAAATCTTTGGCTTTGAGCGTTCCTGATGAAAGTAAATCTAGAAACAAACTTCGGAAGCAAGAAATTATTTAACGTGTTGTTTCTATTTTTTCCTTCTATGCATGTATTATCGTCATCCGAGTTCAAAATGGGTTAAATATTTAAACACGACCGGTAAAATCTTTAATATTTAACTATTTCATTGAGAAAAGATGTCGCTAATGAGTGGCGACACAATCGTATCGTATCTTTCAACCAATATGTGACAGTTAAACTTATGTTACGTCGATGTCAGTTTTTCTTCCTCAGTACTCTGTTTGAGAAGCAGTTCATATGTACGGAACACATCCCTGCTTAGAAGTTAGTAAAGTATAAATATAAAACAGCATAGCTTGTCATTTAATTTTGTGGTATAAAACGCCATGCGATGGGTAGGGGAGAGAATATGATACTGTTTAGAAATTCGATGTTGAAATTTAAAAGTGTAAATCATAAAGTTTGTAATAGAGTCTACGTTATCTATGTCAATCAAGAAAAAGGAAAAAAAAGAGATTTGAAACTAAGCTTATTGTTTTGGTAGTATCCTTAATCTTAATTTCACTTCGATATTTGATATATAATCACTGACTTATCACATAAAATTCGCTTTAATTTCAGCTTTAAACTATTTTTAAAAAATATGATCTTGAAAATCACGGGAGGTCTTTAGCTTTATATTGCTTTGCTTAGTCTATGTTTAGATTGCATATCATGTTTTCACCAATTCCAATTTATTTAACGGGAAGACGTCATGTGAAAGTTTTCCTGGACGACAATGTCAGCATCAATAGTAGAAATAGATTTTGTTGTATATCAACTGATTAGACAGGTATCAACTAAAGATCAAATGACATGAATATAAGCAACTTTAAGTTACTACATGGCCTTCAACAATGAACGAAACCCATAATGTATTTTGAGTTTTAAAGGTCACGTCATAAAAACTTTGCATCGATTTTTTTTTTCAAATAACTTTGTAGTTAACTTTGTGTGAATTTAACTAGGTAAATATATTTATGATTTTTAAAATTAATCAATACAAAAACCATTTAATGATCTAAAACTTGAAGTTTTTAAATCGAATTGTTTGACATGTTTACACCATATAACTCCACCTAAAAAGACATTTGATCGGCAAGTTTAACAAATTTTGATAAATATATACTGCTTTAAAAAAAAACTTGTACTGTGAAAAACTAAATTAAGAGAGAAATTCCAAAACTCTTTGTTCAGAGAACAATTGAAGGTCTCTCCACCAGTAAAGATATATTTTGATATGAAAAATTTGGTTTTAAGGAGGCTCGAGGGTAAAAGGTAAAAAAAAATCAGAAAAAAAATAAACATATTTTTTCATATCAAATTTTATTTCCGTTTTGGTGCAAAAATGCCAATTTTTTTTGGCATTAAAATTCAAATATCTTTTTTAAATCATCGGTGACCTATATCTTTTATTATTATTTTCAAAAAAGCTGTACCTAAACTAAACTATTGTAAGTTTTTAATGGTTTTTGTAATTTAGTTCTTTTTTTATTTCGATATTACCTATTTTTCACCTATTCAACAAAAAAAAGTACTTTCACAAAAATGTATGTCGTTTTCAAAAGCAGATTGTGAGGGTAAATACACGGTGACCCCATTTTTTAATTTTATTTTTCTATTAAGTATAAGATAAAAAAAACACTTATAGAAAAATATAGCGAAATCCTATATTAAGAAATAAAAAGACCCGCGAGCCCCCTTAAATGTCAAGTCCAGCGTCAAATGACAGCTTATTGTACGCTGATTCTAAAAACATATATATAGAAAATGAGATAATTTTTACCGGTTTGAAAAATGTAACTTCCGTTATTGTTTGATAGTTTACTTGACCCCGATTCCTAAAATATATGGTTCTACATTCTTTTACATTAATTTAGTACAACAAGTGGCTACCTCCGGTTTACAAAAGGTCACTTCCGGTTTGCTTTTTCAAGATGAAATGGCTTGCAACTTTATGCTAAAAGTACAATGGCTTTATCATAAAATTGGGAATGGAAATGGGGAATGTGTCAAAGAAACAACAACCCGACCATAGAAAAAACAACAGCAGAAGGTCACCAACAGGTCTTCAATGTAGCGAGAAATTTCCGCACCCGGAGGCATCCTTCAGCTGGCCCTTAAACAAATTTATACTAGTTCAGTGATAATGAACGCCATACAAATTTCCAAATTGTACACAAGTAACTAAAATTAAAATAATACAAGACTAACAAAGGCCAGAGGCTCCTGACTTGGGACAGGCGCAAAAATGCGGCGGGGTTAAACATGTTTGTGAGATCTCAACCCTCACCCTATACCTCTAACCAATGTAGAAAAGTAAACGCATAACAATACGCACATTAAAATTCAGTTCAACAGAAGTCCGAGTCTGATGTCAGAAGATGTAAGCAAAGAAAATAAACAAAATGACAATAATACATAAATAACAACAGACTACTAGCAGTTAACTGACATGCCAGCTCCAGACCCCAATTAAACTGACTGAAAGATTATGATTCCATCATATGAACATCAGGCACAATCCTTCCCGTTAGGGGTTTAGTATCATACCATCATAACATATATGAGAAGAACATAACCCGTGTCATGCCAACAACTGTTTTTAGAATAAATGTGTTTAGTTCCGATGCAAAGACCTTATTAGTGACTCACTATCAACGCCAAAATATGCAATCTTTAATGACTTGACAACAGTATCGTAACTATATCCCTTCTTAATAAGTCTATTCAAAGGTTTTGTAAGTTTCTGAGGTGAATACTGACACCTTTATGCTTTATAAAGAATATTTCGATAAAAAATTGGATGTGAAATATCTGAACGTATTAGAAGTCTGCATGTTGAGCTATATTTACGAATGATTATGAGGTAAAAGAAAAGGTCATAATATAGAACGTTTAATCAACCTTTGACCTTGGCCCATATTTCAAGGTCACGAAACAAATCAGAAGACAATAGCTCTTGATTATATATAATAAATGAGTTATATCCCCATACATGTAATTTTAATATAAAAGGGGAGAAATCTCCCATTAAATGTCTCCGTACCCTTTCAAATAAAATTTACATGTTACGACATGTCGCAACTAACAATTCTAAAAAAAAGTATTTGGTCGATATTTTATAAGATTTCAGAAAATTAGTGATGAATAGCCAAAATCAAAAACTTGAATGTGACCTTGACTTCATTTTCATTTTTATGAACCAAGGACCAAGGGCCTCAAATCAAAAAACCCTAGGCATTTATCACTTATGGTTTTCCAGTTTCAAATATATTTCACTAATATCAAATACAAAAGGGGAAATAACTCTCATATGGATTCTTCGTAACGCTTTGGTCAAAATAAAACGTAACATCCTGAGGTTATAACGAGCAACTTTAAAAAATAAATTTTTATCGCTTTCTTTTGCGGTTGCGAAGGAGATCAAATAACAAGAAAAAAACAGTGTTTAGGGAGATAACTCTTACAAAGAAAAGAGTTCGGTTAAACAGGGTCCGTTTCAAAAGCTTATAGACTGTATGATATCATGAAGAAACTAAGCGACATCTCTTTAAACTAAAAATACAGCGCAAGAAATAACTTCGGCGGAAGAAAGCAAAATAATCAGAACAAAATCAATAGGTCTTTACAATGATAGGTAAAAAAAACCTAATGAAGATACACTATAATAACTATGTTAAATATAAGCATATTCTTATTATTAGCATTGTAAAAGCACACTACTATATACAGACAAAACTCTATTCGAGGTGGTTTGCACGTATTTTTCTTTCGGACAAAATATATCCCCTTACAAGCCAGTATGTTTGACATGCAACATCTATACAAAAAGCAGTTCATTCAATCCTTGGGTGACTACTGCGTGTTAAAATGTTGAGGAAGAGGTGCTTAGAGGAAAATGGAAAGTTGAAAATGGTTAAGGAAATTAAGAAACACTGAGTGATTAGAATTAGACGAGTCTGAGTGATAATCAAGTATCAGATTAATAAAAATTATTTCAGAAAGAAATATCTGCTGCACAGAGGTTATTTTTTAGCAAGAAGGAATTGGCTTATTCTCTTGTTGTTGATGTGCAGAAAAAGTTAGACTATTTTTTAAAAAAAAAATCAGCCTTAAATGTTAAATGTTATTGTCTATCACTAAATTACTGCGAACTATATAATCAGATATGGGATAGCAATTGGCATGGTATATGTTAGGTGGGTATCTACCTTAAGGCAGTTTATTGGCAAACAAAGTATTACAAAAGAGGGACGAAAGATATCAGAGGGACAATCAAACTCATAAATCGAAAATAAACTGACAAAACCATGGCTAAAAATGAAAAAGACAAACAGACAAACAATATGATGGTTTACTTTTATAAATTGTTATTTAGATGGAGAGTTGTCTCATTTGCACTCACACCACATCTTCCTATATCTATAAACAATAGTACACATGATACAACATAGAAAACTAAAGAATAAGCAACACGAACCCCACCAAAAGCTAGGGGTGATCATTTGATCAACCAGTTCTACGTACAGGTGTAATTTTGACAATCAAGGGTTTATACTGGGGAAAAAGAAAGAAAGTAGAAACTTCAACGTCCATATCTAGTTATAGGAAGTATGAAGGTCCAATGTTTAAAAATACAACAGTGGCTACAATTTTTCAAAATTACTTTATATTTCGGGCCTCTCCATAGCTTAGTTTATATGTTTGAACAGTATTTGTTTAAATCATTTTTATTCATTTACTTCTAGCGGAAATCTGGAGATAAAATGCATACCCAAAAATGTCAAAACGTTAATTTACATTTAAACACGCCTTTCACCGCTAGCGTACTCTTTTATTTAGAATTGCTGGAGGTTTAATTCCACATTTAATTTCGTTTAACTAAAAAAAATCAACTATTAAATATTTATGCTTACGCAGGCATTACTTTCATTCAATAATCATCAAATGCACATCTTTAAATTCCAATTGTTGTTACTTCTATTCGGTTTTGTGTTACAAGTTTGTGATTCTACATTTTTTCCTACCCATGATCCTACGTGTTTGTATGATTAGTAACATATTAATAAACTAGAGGCTCTAAAGCGCCTGTGTCGCTCACCTTGGTCAACAAAGGACACAGATGGAATCATGACAAAATTGTGTTTTGGTGATGGTGATGTGTTTTTAGATCTTACTTTACTTAACATTCTTGCTGCTTACAATTATCTCTATCTATAATGAACTTGGCCCAGTAGTTTCAGTGGAAAATGTTAGTGAAAATCTACAAATTTTATGAAAATTGTTAAAAATTGACTATAAAGGGCAATAACTCTTTATGGGGTCAATTGACCATTTTGGTCATGTTGACTTATTTTTAGATCTTACTTTGCTGTACATTATTGCTGTTTACAGTTTATCTCTATCTATTATAGTATTCAAGGTTATAACCAAAAAAAACAAAATTTCCTTAAAATTACCAATTCAGGGGCAGCAACCTAACAATTGGTTATCCAATTCATCTGAAAATTCCAGGGCAGATATATCTTTACCTGATAAACAATTTTACTACTGTCAGATTTGCTCTGAATGCTTTGGTTTTTGAGTTATAAGCCAAAAACTGCATTTTACCCCTTTGTTCTATTTTTAGCCATGGCGGCCATTTTGGTTGGTTGGCCGAGTTACTGGACACATTTTTTAAACTAAATACCCCAATGCTGATTATGAAAAAGTTTGGTTTAATTTGACCCCGTAGATTCAGAGAAGACGATTTTTCTAAAAGATTACTAAGATTTACGAAAAATGGTTAAAAATTGACTATAAAGGGCAATTACTCCTAAAGGGGTCAACTGACCCTTTTTGACATGTTGACTTATTTGGAAATCTTACTTTGCTGAACATTAATGCTGTTTACAGTTTATCTCTATCTATAATAATATTCAAGATAATAACCAAAAACAGCAACATTTCATTAAAATTACTAATTCAGAGAAATAGAACAAACCACAAAAACTTAACATTGTCTAATGAACTTTGAGATTGGGATCATGGTCAAATGAAACCTGTCAGTCGGACATGAACACCTAAAAATCATTCCATACACCATATAACGTTGACCAACTGCTTATAGTAAATGATAAACGGACTTAAAGAAACTTTAACATTAATCAGTCATCCTTGAATTGAGGTCGAGTTTTTCGGGCAGTCCCTGGCCAATTCAAATTAAGTCAGGGTTAATCGACCGACGACCAACGGAAACTTCGTAACATAAGGTACCTGCATACAAGGTGTGAAGAATCGAGCTCTTCTAGCTTCTGATAGATAAAGCTTTTATGAATAGTTCATGCCATCGTCGCTGCCACTAAGGATTTTGATTTCTATATCTTAGATCCTACAACGACATTAATAAGGTTATTTTCTTAAAATCAATTTTAACAATACATCTAGTGCTTCTCCATAAATCAATAAATCTGATAACATAAAAATTACGAGTTTTATTATGTTTATTTCGAACAATGATATCTCTTTAGTTACGCTCGAAGTGCAAAACCTAATGAAAACGTCGAGGAGCTTATAACGCCAGCAGGAACCAACAGTAGGCCAACTCCGTATCACAATTGTTCAATAATGAAATTAATATTCTATCCTAAAAGTTTGGTCGAACTAATGAGTTGATAAAGTATTATGTGCTCATTGAAAAACTGTTTGTAAGAATTTGGTATCTCTAACGATTAGACTCAGGCTTACCTGTTGTTTGTTATTCACGAAAAACGTATCAAAAACTAAGATTGATTTTATATGTGTAAAGTATACACAAAATAATTCAACTCTGCGAGATGTATACACAAAACGGATTCAGCTATTCGGATACCGATGTTCATGAATTGAGGTAATATTTCATGAACTTTCCACAGCATGCATGCAC